>NC_053421.1:3933099-4233099 GCF_016859285.1 Xiphias gladius
CATTTTAGGTAATATTTCTGTAAAGCCCTCAATTATCACTGCTGTGAATGTTATAATAAAATTAAATACAGATTTAAATTTAATCTTTACAGGACATTTATAGTGGAATTATGGGTATTTACCATCACGTGTCTGTCATAACTGGTGTGAAGAGCAGAAATTCTGCTGCAGTCAGCAGGTGACAAAGTAAAAGGTGAAAAAGAAAGAGTGGATATTCTGTATTTTATTATATATCTTTTTTTATAGTATAGAGCTTAGAACAATCAAGCACAACTAACACAACACATCTGATGAAGAGCGATAAATCACATGTAGAGAGCTACTGTATATGCACATACTGTAAGTAGAGGAGGGTAAAGAAAGAGTTGAAAAACTCTAAAATAAATTGTAAGTAGAAAGCTATGTACATTGCAATACCTGAGTGTACATAAATGTTTTTATTTGAATTATTGCAGTATTTGTGCAAAAAGCGAATAATCAATAATATATAGTAATTCACTGTAGTGAAGTACACAACAATAAATATATAAAAAAAATAAATTATTAAATTGACAAGAGATCAATGTTTATAATATGCATGTGTATATTACTTTATACATATCTGTATAAAATAAATATTAATAAAGTATATGCACATATACAGTATATTATATAATACATGTAAAAAATAAAAAACTGAGATAAATAAATTGCTATATATAACACCTACAAACAAAAAAATCATATCTGCAATTTAAAATTCCATATTTTTTTTTATTCTGTCAAAAGTTCCAATAAACACCTTTTAAAAATGTTTAATTTTTTTTAAGTATTTCATATTTCAGGCTTTGCAGGAGTAAAATGTCCTTTAAATACAATCCTTAAATTTTACTTGCTTTCAGCAGCTTCACCTTTATTTTGCATGTCAACAGAAAGCAGAACTTTTGTCTTATAACTTAAAATTCTTCAAATTATGGTTTGCAGCAACAAATATGCAAGTTGTAACAAACTACTGTGGAAGTGATTCTGAGATGCTTGATACATTCTGTCTGAGGAGAAGTTTTAATTTTTATGGACATTTTTTTTCAGTTGGAATGTTTTACAAAAATTTGATTCATTTTTATAGTATAACAAATGAATCTAATATATGCTGAATGTGCTGTGTTGTGTTCAGTGGCATAATCTTCAGTCATATATGTATACATATACTATACATGTACAAGATTTGTATCCAAATGTGCACACACCTTAAGCAGTCTGTATATGAGCATATTTCATAAAAATGGCATAATACTAAGTATTTCTCAATATTTGATTAACCAGCATCTACATGTTGGATGTTCAGTAAAACACACACACACACAGTGATGAGGTACATGCACCACAGACAATGCATACTCCAGTGCACAGAGGTGCCCCGCAACAACACTGTGATAACGTGGTCGGTTCACAGCGACAAAGTTAGTGGACCCAGATTTCAAAACAAGTGAGCGAGTGAAACTCCTCCAGGCACAGACAAACACGTGTTCTTCAACAACAGCAATAACACACTGGTTTAAATGTGTATCAGTGACGCCACATTTAAACAGAATGCTTTCTCTATGTAGTGGTCCTGTGAGTGAGGATACACACCAGCCAAAAACTTTGTCATCCGCTTGGAAGCTGCAAACACAGCCGCTGTGTTGAACGTTGCTAGTTGACATGTAAACCAAAATGAAGCAGGAGGAGTTCAGTGACCATCTCATGTGTCTTGGAGTTTAACACTGATTAGTGAAGGAATAAAATGACCCTTCTTTAGCTTTTTGTCATTACAATTATTTCTTATATATTGGGTGACATGAACCCTCAGCCCCCATGGTAATGATATGCTTGGTTGTGTTCTAATTTCAGCATCAGTGCACAGTTGAGGATTTAAGCACGAGTGCTTATTTTGCAGGGCTGGGTTTGTCTACTGCCTGTGAGGGTTGCACCGATGGGCCATCAGTGGAACAATGAGAGACGCTCTTACACATTGTCGGGGTCGGACAATATTGCCTCTGAGACCTCTATTAAATCTCTGTTTTATAATCATGAAATCCTCTGACAAAATAAACAATGAATAAACAAAGTTTAATGATGAATGAACAGCTGTACTATGTGACCGCAGGAAATTTCACAGAGAGGATGTGTGTCATGGCACATCGAGAGCTCATATGCGAGGAAAACTGTGAAAACAAAGAAGGTTTAAACTCTGGATAAAATTATGTCAGTTCTCAAACATCCTCAGATCTTCGCTACAAGCGGCAGTTAACATTTCCAAGAATGGCTTCGGTGCAGATGGACACTGGGAGTTTCCCCAGCAATGTTCATTATTTCTTAGATCAGATTAAAGAATAGTGAATATAGCATATATTTAGGAAATTTAAAACTAAGCAGTCAGTCACAGTCTGGAGCGACCACAATCCAGTCAGAGAAATTTAACTGCACTGGAGCTGTCAGTGTAAACACAGCAATGTCAAATACAGTAACACACAATCACAGCCGGCAAACTGTGAGTAAAAATACAGTGGCTTTGGAAAATATTCAGAACCCTTCACTTTTTGCACCATTTGTTGTATTGTAGATTTAATTTCTTATCTCTCTTATCTCTTCTATCCTTAGCTGTGGGACTCCAAATTGTGGTCATGTGCATCCTCTTTGCTTTAATTACCCTTGAGATGCATGTAGAGCTTGATTGGAGTCCACCTGTGGAAAATTGAATTGATCGGACATAGTTTAGAAAGGCAACACAGCAGTGTATATAAAATTTCAATAAAACTGTGGTGAGGCATAGATCGGGGAAAGGGTATAAAACCTTTTCTAAAGCTTTGGGTTTTCCCAGGAGCACAGTGGGCTAAATAATTGTGAAATGAAAGAAGTCTAGAAGCACCAGGACTCTTCCAAGGCTGTCCAGGCAAAAAGCGCCTTGGTCAAGGAGGTGACCAAGAACCCAACAATCACTTTAACAGAGTTTCAGAAATCCTCTGCAGAGAAGGGAGAATCTGTTGGAAGGACAACATACCCAGCAGCACTCCATCAATCAGGTCTTTATGGTAAATCAGCTAGACAGAAGCCACTTTGCCTAAAAGTCATATGAAAGCCCGCTGGGGGTTTGCGAAAGGGCCTTTAAAGGATTCTGAAAGGATGAACAAAAAGACTCTCTGGTCTAATGAGACAAAAAATGAACTATTTTGAACACAACTCTAAGCGCTATGTCTGGCGAACATCTAGATTGTTTATCACCTGGCCAGTACCATCCCTATGGTAAAGCCATAGCATGCAGCATCATGCTATGGGGGGCTTCTTGGCAGCAGGGACAGGGACACTGGTCAGAATTGAGGGAAGGATGAATGCAGCTAAATACAGAAAGGTTCTTGAAGAAAACCTGCTCCAGGGTCTACGATACCTTAGACTGGGTTGTCAGTTGAAAACAGCCAAGACAACACTGGAGTGGCTTTGGGACAAGTCTGACTGTCTTTGAGTGGCTCGGCCAAAGCCCAAACTTAAAATTCATAGAACATCTGTGGAGACCTGGAGATGGCAGTTCAAAGACACTTCCCATTCAATCTGACGGAGCTTGAGAGGATCTGACAGGATGAATGGGATAATCGGCCTAAATCCAGGTGTGCAAAGCTTGTAGAGACTCACCCCAGAAGACTCGAAGCTGGAATTGCTGCTAAAGGGGCTTCTACAAAGTAATGAATTAAGGAATACTTCTGTAAATGAGAGATTTCAGTTTTTGATTTTTAATAAATTTGCACAAATTTCTAAAAATATGTTTTTACTTTGTCACAATGGGTTATTGGGTGTAGATTGATTGGTGAAAATGATAATTTTATCGATTTTAAATTAAATATACACCATAATAAAGTGTGCAAAAACTGAAGGGGTCATACTTTCTGAAGCCACTATAAACAGGATATATTTTTGCATATAGCCCGGACATTTTGAGGGTTTGTAGTTTCCTGGTAAAATGTATTATTGTTTCACAATGGCCATCAAACTCTGAGCAACCAATGGGAATGAGAGACAGCTGTGTCTCACGTTGCAAGCAGTACAGTGTATTTTTTCATAGATCAGTATTGCAAAAGCATAATGCCATGATAAACCCCGATCAGATGTGTTTGGAGAGAGAGTTCCAGCAATTGAGAAGGCTCCGTCACCCCAGGGGTGGGTTTTGGTCTAGGATTGAGTGGACAGGAGGTTGGTGAAAAAAGGAAGGAGTCTGCTGGTGGAGAATGCCGGTGAGGTGAAGCGGGGTCTGACTATGAAGGGTTTTGTAGGTGAAGAGAAGGGCTTTCAGTTGAATCCGTTGTGGGGCAGGAAGTCAGAGGAGGTTCTTTAGGACACTAGTGACGTGGGAACAGGAGTGGGAGCGACTGAGTAGAAAAGGAGTAGAGTACTGGACTTATTAAGGACTTTGGATGATGTACCATAAAGAATTCTACTGCAGTAGTAGAGTCTGGATATGATAAAGGAATGTTTCAGCAAAAGAAAAGGAGAAGGATGGGAACCGATTTATTAAATAAGAATACATAGTTTTCCAAAAATTACTAAATTGTTCTTACAGCACATTTAATTACAATATGGAAAATAGCTGTTGAGGCTTCTTAATCTGGCACTGAACTGATCATATGACATTGCCATTCTTAGGCCTTGTGACCGGACAAAAATATTAATCTTGAACAGGTATTAATATTCATCATCATCATCATCATCATCCTCATCATCATCATCATAACTTTATTTATCGAGCACATTTCAAAGCACAGTTACACAGAGCTTTACAGTAAAAACAAGGAATACATTTATTTAATCAGAATCATGAATTTAAAGCAAGATAAATAATTAAAACAATTACAACAAATATCATCAGTTAAGAATAGGCCATAAAAGTGAGTTTTAAGAAGAGAGTTAAAGAAGATATTGAGTTTGCCTGTCTTAGGTCCTCAGTCAGTGAATTTTACAGCTGAGGGGTCCAGACGGCAAAGGCCTGGTCACTTTTAGTGACAAGTACAGATTTTGGAACCATTAGTAGGTCCATGCCAGAGGATCTCAAGTAATGATTAGGCTCAGGCATTTAGAAGCTCACAGATATAGGAAGGAGGCTGACCTTTCAAGACTTGAAAACCAAGCAGTAAAATCTTAAAATCAATTCAAAAACTAGCAGTTAACCAGCGAAGGGCAGCAAAGTCAGGTGTGATGTGGTTGCTTCTCTTGAAACGTGTTAAAAGCCTGGCAGCAGTGTTTTTTATCATCTGTAGTCTTTGGATGTTTTGCCTGCTGATATCAGAATAAAAGTGCATTTAAATAGTCCAGTCTGGAGGAGATGAAAGCAAGGATCACCTTTTCTAGATCTGCAGATGAAAAGAATGAGCAGATCTTTGATAAATATCTCTGTTGTACAAAGCGGGGTTGTACAATTTTAGTCACCTGACTGTCAAAGGACAACTCAGACTCGAAAACAAGACCTAGAATTCAAGCCTCTGTTTTCACATTTTTTGATAAGACAAAACAAGATGAGAGATTGTTCACTCTGGTAGTCCTGGGGCCAGGTGATGTAATTATAATTATTTCTATTATTATAATTATAATTATTATTAGGAGTCATTCACCTGCAGGAATTTATTGGACATCCAGTACTTAATTTCATCAAGGCAGGATATAATAGATGACACATCGGTCGTACCAGGTTTTATATGGACATACAGTTGGGTATCATCCCCATAGCAACTGAAATCAATAATATGTCTACACATGATTTGTCCCAGGGTTAGCATGTGTATAGTAAATAAAAGGGGAACAAGAATAGATCCCTGTGGGACACCACAAAAGAGAGGAGCCGAGAGGAGGAGGCATCTATATGTACTACAGAGAAGGACCTGCTAGACAGATATGAGATGAACTAATACAGAGCCACATTACTGATGCGAACATAGTTTTTCAGACGGTTCATTAAGAGATTGTGGTCCACTTTTTCAAAGGCTGAGCCTGTGTCAAGGGGAATTACTATAGAGTTCAGGCCTGCATCAGTGGCAACCAATAAGTCATTGGTGACTTTGACCAGAGCAGTGTCATTGCTATGCAGAGAGCGAAAACCAGATTGATTGATTTTTTCTAAAATTGTATTATTCTTAATAAAAGAAACCAGTTTTGTGGAGACAAATATTTCTAAAATCCTGGATAAAAATGACAGCTTAGAGATTTTATAGAGCGTAGGGTCTAAAATAAGTTTCAACAGAAGAATCCGGAGAGGGCTTATTTGTAGCTGAGTTTAAAGGCTTTGGTGTTGATAGAACTTTGAAGTATCAAAGCCAAGGCCAGCCTCACAATGCCATCTGGCTTTCCAAATGAAAATGGTGGAGGATCTGGTGTTGCGCAGTATATTTTACAACTATAATACAAACCCATTTACAAAGCATACACCGTTGCTTTATTTTTTCAGAACAACAGTCAGTCAGTCAGGAGGCATCAGATTGTTCACCCATTTCATACTCATGTGAATGTGGGTTAGAACACTTGCCAAAGACGTGGCTTGCACAGCGCAGCACAGGTCTTGACTGTATGACACAGTGCTCATTTTCATCCTGCTCATGACATCACAGCTGAGGTGTTTCCATTTGTTTCGATCAGGCAGAGTGGGCCCGGTTTCAAGGCTGCCTGTTCCTCTGTTGTAGCAAGTGATTTATCTGACACACGTTGGCTTATTGTTCCAGTCTGGGGCTGAAGGGAAGGAATCTGCTGTAGATGACAATGCATAACAAAGACCAGAGCCTAGTTCACATTCAACATCACCATGGTGATAAATGCTTTTGAAACATGCTGGGTGGCTTGCCCTGAAATAAAGAGTCAAGATACCAGAAGCCCTTGGGCAGAGATGAAGGACAAAAGAGATGCTAAAGAGTGTGAACAAGGCCTTGTGACTGCAGCCATACCACCACAAGGCTGAGGGCTGCAGCTCAAAGCTCCACTCCAACAGGGGAGCACAGTTTATTATTGTCTCTTTTAGAGTCTTTGGGCCCACTAAATAATACTGTTTGTAATCTGGCTCTGCATACTTGAATACTAACTACTAATCACAGAGATTGGTACTCCACTGGAGCTACCCAATGATAATGTTTTCTAATCTAAACATGTTTTCCCCCTGTACTCAAGGGAGAGTTCATTCTAAGTGTTTGTGATAATAGGTGTTATTAATTTGTTTTTTTTTTTAATTAGTCAAGCTGCATTAACATCCTGATTGCAGTATATAGGCTAAACCGCAGCGAGGTTTGTGGAGTGGGAGTCTGGCAGGGTTCCGTTTTTTATTTATTTATTTTTTTTTTTACAAGGCTTTACCCTTCAGGTTTAATCAGGGATCTAAATGTGTGACTGGTTTTGATCAGCGGAGCAGGGGAAGGAGCTGGAGTGCTTTATCAAAGTGGAGAAGGGGAGGATTAGAGATGCAGGGGTTGCTGGGAAAACCGAAGAGCGGAGAATTCATTGGTAGCTCTGCAAACATCTCACATGGGGAGAAGGGAACATTTCAAGGCTCGCTTTGGGGACATTAAGTTATTAAGCCAGGGAAACAGCTCACAGTGAAAACATTAGCACAGATTAAGCATGGCAACTGGTTTAATTAGACAGCTATACGGGTAGAACGAGTGGGACTATGAGCCCCATAGATGTAGTTTAGGTTTATTAGTTTAGTGTTGTTTGGCCAGTGGGGACAATGAAATGGTAATACTAGACATTAGCATTAATATTTTACAATGTTAAACGTGTACAATGAAATAAAGTGGAATGTAGACTGGAATGTTCTGATTGCTCACTGAAATATAATGGGGTTTTTGATTGAAATACACCATTGCACAGCAAAGTCGACTAGTTGTGAAAAAGGAAGGTGCAAAAAAGTGCTTTCCAGAGGTAGGAACATAGGACAGAACAGGCTTTAAAACAGCAGCATGAAATAAATAATTGAGGAAAAACATTGATTTAACGCAGAAGATAAACAAATTAAAACATAACTCATAGTAAAAGCAAGATGCTAACATAAGCATGGCAACAAGCTCACAATGATAATGGTAACATGCTTATGTTTGGCAGGTAATCTTTACAGTGGTCACCAATTAAGTTTAGCATGTCAGTAGGCTGCATGTCAGTAGGCTGTAGGCTGTTCAGTGCCTATTAGCACTAAACACATTATAGCATTGGTTGATTGAAAATTATGGTAATTAACACTGCCACTTCCCAGCAAAAAGGTCCTGACTTCTTACTGCACATTCACCAAATGGTCCCTACTAAATTGTTTGTGTGTGAATGTGTCTCCTAATAGAGACCATCCAGGTTGTACCCTGCCTCTCACCCAGTTTACTCTGGGTTTGGATCTAGGATACAGTATTTGCTGGGTGCATTCATTCTTTCAAAAGGTAGAGCTCTGTTGATTTTGCTTCACTATCAGGCCATTTTTTAACAAAACTTTATATAACATCTGTCCTAGAATAGTCTTGACTTAAAATCAAAAGCAACTTAATCACAATGTACAAACACTGCTGGCAAAATATATGAAGCTAGATATGAAGCTGGATATATAAAGCTAAAAATCAACTAACAGCATTTGCCAGCTGTAAGAGGTCTGGTTATCAGATCACTTAACAAATTTTTAAAGCAGTATGAAAACAATACAAGAAGTTCTCCAACCTAAACGACCATATTTCGTTTGTACCTACCCTTGGATACGACCCATAGGAGCGTACCAGTGGCAGGCGGGCATACTGGACCTTTTTCATCAATGGTAACAACAATAAACACGGTTAAGGTTGCAGTCATGGTATGGATAGGTTTAGGCACAAAAACTACTTGGTTAGGTTTAGGAAAAGATTGTGATTTGGGTTACAGTAAGTACTTCAGGTTAGAGGACCTTCGTCACCATGTTTACAAAAACAAATATGAAGGTAAGGTTGTGGAACAGTCATGGATAAAGTGGTTTCCTGTAACTGATGAACTGCTTGAATGGAAGACCTATGGGGTCATTTTTTACAGGAGGACATTCTCAAAAAGTAATGCAATACTCATTTTGTGTTAAACATTTTTTTCCACTTTACTCTTTTTACATGTCTCATTTAGTTTAGTTTCATTTGTTGGTCGTATTAATATTAGGATTATAGGTAAATTATTTAGGGGAAGGGAGTGTCTGAAAACTGATTTTTCAGAGATTTGGGCAGATTACTTTGCATAGTTAGAATATGTGAAACGTGGTTCCTCAGTTTTACATTAACCGCCATTTCTTAACTAAACCTTTAACTATGTCTGATAAACCTCATTAGTTGAATGAGAATTAACAAAATCATTTTACCCTGGTAACAACATGTTTGCCTGGATTAGTTAGCCAGCCATAGCTGAAGACCAACATCCTGACCAGTGAAAATGTGTGAATCATGTCTGCTATTAAAGCATTTTCACAGCTCACATTCTCAGGAATTTTATAGGGTTTGAATAAACAATCAATACAGTGAACCGGTGCATTGTACAGGTGTAAGCTACAGTGAGTGTCTCTGGTTAAAAACTAAAACACATAGTGCAGTCAGTCCACACAGGTTCAGTTACAATATACAAACCAAGTCTTACCATACCCTGATTATTAGTATATTCAGCAAGCTATTGATATCTTCTTCCATTGTCCAACTAGTCACAAGTCTCCTGCTGCGCTCTATCAGTCCATGATGAACAAAGAAGGAAGCGATGAATGTTATAATGAATATTGTTGCTTCACAGTTAACATGAGATTAATACAGGTACTTTATTTCTGTATCTGAGTACATACACTATTATGAATATTGTCTATGTATTGTCTTTCTGTGTAAAACAGTGTTTGCAAGAAATCCACACAATCGCCAATCACACTGGTGCCTTAAGGAAGCATAAAACAGTTTCAGTAGTCTCTCTACACCACATAGATTTTCCCTCATTATACTTGTTTGGTTTAGTGGGCAGTTTGGAAATCTGAGGTTTAAGTACATAAGATGATACTCAAACTTTGACTCATCATCAAAGTCAGTATTCAATAAAGGTGACAATCTGTGTCCTCCACACAAAGATAAGATAAAGGCACTGATTCACTCTTGTTGATTGCCTACGCTGACCTCATGTCTTTTGGTCCTTCAGGCTCTCCATACAGAGATAAGATCACTATTGCCATCCTGCAGCTGCAGGAGGAAGGGAAGCTGCACATGATGAAGGAGAAGTGGTGGAGAGGAAATGGTTGTCCGGAGGAGGAGAGTAAGGAGGCCAGCGCCCTCGGGGTGCAGAATATCGGAGGGATCTTCATCGTCCTAGCCGCTGGACTTGTCCTCTCCGTATTTGTGGCCGTGGGAGAGTTCCTCTACAAGTCCAAACAGAATGCACAACTTGAAAAGGTAAGAAACACCTCTGACATTCATCTCTGCTTTTTTATTTAACACAATGATAGCAGAATTTCTTACCATAACCACATGTGCCATGAACATGTGGCAAAGACAAATAAATATATAAATGTTAACGAAAAGAAACAAAATATATGCCAAATATATTTATTTTCATAATTTCTAATATATAATTTAAAGAGATCGTCTGTTTGCCACTTTGTGGAAACACACACTATAATGAAAGTGCTATATCATATGCAGTAAGATAAGGGTTGGTTTCTTTGCATTTATTCACATAGGCCCAATGGCGACAACGAGATAAGAAACGTGAGGAATTCTGCTGTCACCATGGATCCAAGCTAGACTTTAACCACCATCTCAAATGACCTCAAGTGAAACTCCAGAAACTTTTTTCTATCGTAATCTAACATGATCTAAAACTTCCCAAAACTACTGAATTGTCTCTTTCTTTGTGACACTCCTGAGGGAATGGGAACATGTTGGAGTGCTGGTAGTAATATTTAATTTGATCACAGACACGTGTATTGCGAATGTTTCCTCTGCTGCACGACCCACGTCTTCGGCAGCCACATCCACTGACACACACCTCCCCACTTCCACTGTCCATTTCCACTCTGCACACTGCCATCCTGCCAATACTGTAATTATTTTCACTGTTCACGTCTGTGGCATTTAGCTCATATAGAAAGCAGCTTTTCTAGATCAGTGCAGTAACACAACACAACACTATGGTGTTTGACTGGAGCTTCCCAGCAAACATTGTGACGCTGAACAGTTGCTGATATAATGACCTGCACCATCGGAGAAATACTCAATGAAACTGTAAATACATAAAACATGAATGAAATAACAACATCTCTCCATAATTAAATGTACTTGGGGTGTCAGTGTTCAGTATCTACTCTTTAAAGCCACATCCTGTCATGAATGCTCAGTTTCATTTGTCATGTTCAAAAACTGGGGCTTTGTACAAAGTCATTTTAGGACATTATACAAAATATTAGTAGATTAAAGGGAAGTTGTGGCTGAAGCTTATATTATCTTAATGCAGACTTATTCAGCTGCCAAACGTATCTTAACTGCTTCACTAATTTTAACCCTAGGTCTACTTAAGGCTAGATGAAGATGTAACTGTATAAACATGGATTATAATACATACAGTCAATATGTCCTGTGAAATAAAAAAAATAGGTATAGAGCGTAGTTTGTATTATATATGTAACATTATAAATGTAATTTTATTTTATTTCAAAGTAAGAAGTTTGTACAGTGAAGGATATTACTTGGACATTTTTATAACTTAATATGTTTGCATAGGCAAACAAAATAGCAGTAATTCATTATTTTATATGCAGCAGTCTGCTGCAGCATGCAGGTCAATAGCCAACTGCTTTCTGGAGAAACGTGAGAGATTTACTGTAGAAGCCATTTAGCTAAAAGCTAATAAGTATAAAATGACTGCATAAGCTTTCCGTGTAGATTACAGCTATAAATAGCTAATAAATAAGCAAGAAAAATATATAAAACTTATAATGTGTATAGTTTTTATCACCATTGTTATTGCAAGAGCTGACAGTGAACGGGGAGGAGCCCCAATGCGGTGGACTGACCGGGGCTGCATTATGCCAAAAGATACACGTATCATGGTGGATGGTTAAGAAAGCTAAGCGAACAGAAGCAACTGCAATTGGAAAAAAAAATCAGATTATGTTTTCTTCTAAAAAAAATCCTTGAGTGAAAAAAAATGTTTTGGGTGATGTTTTTAGTCATATAATATATTTTAATACACTGAAATTTTTAATTTCATTTCAGTAATTATGTAGATATTGCATACTGAGCTAATAACTGAACTATCCATTTTCAGATAAGTCTAATATACACAAGTTGTATACAGTATATCATGTAGTATGTTTTGAACTAGTGTAAATACTGCACCAAAATGAAATAATGGCCATAGTCATTCACGCATACTAATTTTGTGAAATCTAGACCTATTTATTATTTTTAAAATTAATTGAAAATATTTTCGGAAGTTGTTTGAATATTTTCTTGTAATGTCAGACTATCAGAATTGTGTACTGAATACATTGCCATATCTAGCTGAAAATATGTTCTAAAATATTCGAGGGCAGTTACCAAATGAACAATTAACCCATACTTTAAGTGACGAGAGAGCATAGATCCTAACTGAGTCCTCTGCCAGTGCAGTTTTGCCTTAAAAGTAATTGGCTCTCATGGGAGGAGACAAACATTGTTTCTGGAGCTAGAGTAGGTCTATTTATCCTGGAGGTGTTCAGTGACAGCTGCCTCCTACATTTTACTGCATTGATTGTACAGTGTTTTAGCATGGCCCGGTGACCCTGTGGTAATGTGTCATACCCCCCCCCGTTCTGTCATTCCGTTAAGGAAATACACTCAGAACACTCAAACATGTTAACACACACAGGTATGGACACACAAATAAAGCAGATACAGACGTAATGCAAACAAAAGTTGTGCCTGTGAAAAGCTAGGGTGACAGCACAGCGGGGAAATAATAACTGCAACGGCCATGGCAACCAGGGTGAATAAGATTACTGTATCACAGATATATTTACCTGCTAAAATGTGTCCATGACTCGCGGTCTGCCTCCTAGACAACATTCTATTACAACCACAGACTATTCAATAGCATGAGCAAGCAAACATGTCGTGGGCGAAAAATGAATCTAAAGCAGCAACGAAATAACAATGAGTAGCTGGCCAGATACAATACCAACTCATGGAAAAAGCTCACATCTTATGACAGAAGTGAAAAAGATGTATCAGTAATTAAAATTTCAAAATTGTACTGGGATATGCTTCTCTTAATGAACATCAAGTCTGAAACAGATTAAAGTGTTAACGGCAGAATTTATGATTCATGATTCTATTCCTATCCCAAAATTTAGAATGCGTACAATAGCAGAAATCTGACACTGTATTACAGCAAACGTCTAAGTTTTCTATTAAAAAAAAAAGATTGGTTAAGGGTAGGGAATTAAAGTAAAAACGATGTTTATGGTTTGCGTTTATGGTTTGTTATAATCGACAAATCTCTTGAAATCACTTGTATCTTTAAGGTACAATGAGTAAAATTGTTAAGAGTGGATGTTATTGTTGTGGAAGGCCTATAAAATAAAAAAAGTAAATAAAAGTAAAAAAGTAAAACTCAAATAGAAATCCCCTCTTGTAGTGAAAGTGGAACAGTTTTCTTGGAGCCAGTGGTGAAAGAAGAATTTTGATCTAAGTGGAAGTAAGAACAACAGGTCCCTAATGTCCCAATTTGCAAGATCTCCACGTTCACCGTAGGCATTTGCTATTGTGTGTTCACATACAAGAAACACATTGCATAAATGGTACAAAAATGATACGTGATTGACTGCATAAATAGATTTGAAGTAATTTAGAGAAGAGGGTAAATAAAAGATTAGTAAACTGTAGTCATACAATCCAAGGCACAACATCAACAAACACATTTCTAAATGAAATTTCAACCAAAAATGTTTTTATAAAACCTGTCCACAGTCAACCACAATATCACTTTAAATGCTTATGATTTCTAATCTACTTTTTAGTAGGAGGCTGCATATTGTACATCTGATGTAGCCTTGGTATTAAGGTTGCCAGGAGGGCTTCAGTCAGGGCTCCACCTTACTGCCAAAGGTGTACCTGGATAAGGCTACCAGCCCCAGGCGTACATGATGGAACCCTGCCGGCCTTGTTGCCTGGGGTACATTACATGCATGCAGGAGTCTGCATGATGTATCCCTAGCAATAAGGCTGCCAGGGGAACATTAGTTGGTGCTCTGCCTTCTTGTCAGAGGTGATGTACTCCTGGCATAAAGGCTGTATTATACACCAATCAGCCACAAAATTAAAACCAGTTACCAGTCTTAATGTTATGGCTGACCAGTGTATGGTGGCCATGGGATGCATACTGTGCTCTTTTCACTCATATTGCCACATAATATACCACTGGCAATAAGATAATTAGGCGCTGCTTTTCCTAAAGTGTCAATATACCCCTTGCGCTCAAGGAGCACATTATGTACCACTGGTAACCTTATTGCCTGGGGTACATTACATATGTGTTGGATCTTTCACCTGGGCAATAAGGCTACCAAAGGTACATTAGATGGTGCTTCAGGTGTACATGACATAAATGGCACCCTTATTGCCTGAGGACACACTACATGCACACATGATTCTCCATAATGTACTCCTACCCCGGGTAGCCTCATTGCCCCATGGACAAGTATCACAGTCCCTGTGATTCACAAAACACCACAGGTAGAAAGTAGGGGGTGACTACCGACATAAACTTTCATATGTGTACTTCTATTGGTATTTCTTCAGGTTGGTGCAGGCAATCATGTTAGCCTCAGTGTTCCAAGTTAAGATGATGAATTAATATTCTCATAAATAGTGCACTTTTTTTACCTTCAGGTATAAATTTGAGTCATCCAACAAGTAATCAACCAGTTCACCTGAATTCAGTGCGTTTTTAGTTTCAGAATATTGAGTCTAACATGCTCTGAATTAAAATAATACATTCACAACCTGCTTCCCCAACCTTAACACAAGGTTTGTATATATAACATTGTAATGTGTGAGTAGACCAGGATCTAATGGAGCATACATAGTGAGATGAGAAACACACAGTGTGAGGTCCACAACAGCACTGATCCACCAAAACATTCATTCCTGAACAAGGTTATTCATCTATTCAGAACAAGCTAAATAAAGTCAGACACAATGAATAGACCCAACAGACACCTCGCAGGCAGAGACCAGATAGTCAGACAATTTTTTTTACAGTTTCAAGGCTTCTTCTATCAAATTACAAATTAAAGCTATCACTTTAACCTTGTATTGACAATGAAACGCTTGCAGTCTTGTTTCATGCACAAATGCCACTACTGTCGTGTTTTGCACTGTGCAATGTGGACGTTCCTTTGATTGGAGCACATGAGTGTACAAAAATTGACACACTGTCACTTGTTTGCACACAGTAATTTACTTAGTATTTAGACAAAATAGGATCACTGGATTAGAATAAATTTGGGTTAGACTAATATTGGTTTTTGAAGGCCGTTTCAAAGCTGCCTATAGTTAATATGTGCTGATATTTACTAACTTCTTTGTTGAAAGAAAACACTTCTGAGAAAATATGTAGGCCATCATTGAGGACCAAAGCTCTCCAATGAAACCCAGATTAATTAAATTCTTTAAAGTGGGTTATCAGCTATTTGAAGGAAGTTTAATTTATGGGAGAGTGAGTCTCCAAACTCTGATGGCGGTCTGTATAGTCCACAGGCACATTCACTTTGATGTTGTCCATAACTAAACCTACAATTTCCCACTCACAGTGGCTACATGTTCAATGATGCACTACAGCTTCTGTCTCAAGACCAGCCCAGCTTGAAAACAGGCTTACTTGGCTGTCAGTTATAGCTACAGAAGGAAAACACAAGAGGACTGATGAAGTTTATTACATCCACTGAAATCTTCATTTTGAACAGTCCGCTAGCCTTCAAAGTTCCGGAAAGGTCCTCTTCCCCTGCATGCCACAGTGAGTGATCAGAGAGCAACTTGAGAAATCAAATTATGATCTGAAGAGGCCTTTTCTAAGAGGAAACCTCTCACCCAGGAGACAGCTTCAGTTGCCATTTATGCCATTATATCTTTATTCCATAATGCCATTTTTATCTCTGTAAGCTAATATCAAATATGCTGCCTCTTTGACTGCGTCTTCAGGTCAGTCAAGGTTAACGATACCATATCTGGAATATGAGTGGGGCGAGGAACATAATTTGCTACACTATACACATAACAATGGTGCCATTATTGATAGGGCAGTTAAAAAAAAGGGGTTGTGATCAGTGATTTGTATTTATTTGAGGGTTGATATTGACCAAATTTGAAAAAACCTTTTTTTTTGTTGTTGTTGTTTTTAACATCCATTGCCACTGGTTTTAAAATCATTTGTTTCAAGAATATCTGCGCATGGCTATAGTATGGTTAAGGTTGAGAAAGATCATGGTTATGGCAAATAAAGGTATAGTTAAGGTTAGGCAACAAAAACACTTTGCTGAGGTTTGTGACGGCTCATGACTACAGTTTCCACATAGCAAACTTTAACCGTTGGACTGTAACAGGACATTAATACTGGTCTGCACCACCCCAACTGCCATATTATTACTTCCTGCTCTGCTACATAAAACGCACACTGCTTACTGCATTGGCACTGAATGTTGGCACTGGATGTAAATCGTGTGCTGCAGATTGACCCAATATGAATGGAGGATCCAATATAAATTCCAAGGATAATGGGATGCATTTGATTAATTTATTCTATAAGCTATAATCAAATGCTATGATGGGCACTTTTAGCAACAACAGCTAAGAAATTATTGTTGCCATGCTGTCCATACAAAAATACAGAGCTTCAGATAGGCGGACACTCAGTACTAAACAGCCCTCTTGTTTATGTTGCCAGCGGTTGCAGTTGTGAATATCAAAAGTAACCCATGCTACCACAGCTTGCTACAATGATAAAGTCATTAAAGACATAAAAGTACTATTACTAAGTCATAGAAGCAATGATGAAAATTTGGCAAAAAAGTGTTCCTTAAAGACAAGGTAAGACACACCTATTCGGAGAGGTGGAATCGCTGGCCTAAATTGTTGACTTAAAATGATGAATGCATTAAGAAATGTATCAGAAAACAATTATATCCTTAAAGTATAATGTGTAAAGAGAGAAAAAACTCTCATTCCATCTTTTGTAGAACAGAAGACTGTTTTTTTCTACAATTCTTGTCAGGAAGAAACCTCAAGCAAAATGGCGGCCTATGATTCGGACTGGCTGATATGAGATATTTTAAAAGGCCAATACTTGAAAACCAATATATAGGTCTTACCCTATAGATTTACTCCAAATATTGGTTTAAAAAAATGAAGATCCACTATGACATGTAGCTTGTGGATCTCAGAGTCCAGTGCTAATTAGTATCAGGCTAAGAAGTGAAAATGAACCACCTATTTTGTTTCATTGTGAAAATTAACCATATATTTTATTTCATTGCTCCAGGCTTCTCAAATAATTGAACACCGCCTACTTTTTACAATATGGGGTTGTTTTCTCACCATGATGCTGCAAGTGTCAAGTTGAAAAATGTGGTGCTAAGCATCTCTTTGTTGTGTTTCACATGCTTGACAGTGCACACCCTACAATTTGCATTTTATAATTACTTCTTTTCTGTAACATTAGAAAGGAGTAAAAATAGGAGCTAGACATTTATATAGAGAGCCATACACCCTCTGATACATAAGAGGAACTGCTAATAGTGTTTTGAAAGGTTAAATAAACACCATAAGTGTGTGTTTTTGAGATTACTCCATTTACTAAACAGATTGCATTACCACAAGATGAGAGCGTTGTCAGAAAAAAAGTACACTTGTTACAAAAATTTTAATCCAAATATTAATAAACATTTGATATCTATACAAACTACAGACCTCTGTAGGCTTGTCATTTTCATTCATCTACCAAGACTATGAGACTTCTTCTCTCCATTTTCTTTGTCTTTCTATGTTCCCTTTACATTATTTCAGTACATTCCATCATCACTGGTACATGGCGATTTGTTTGTTTTAAAGGATCTCCGAAAGTTTGGGAACTATGTGTGTTTGCCTTTAGATCCACAGGCAGATGAGAGGAGGGATCAGTTTCAGTTCTGTGCACCCAGTACAGAGTTAGCTCTGGGAACTGTTTAGATTAGCTTAGTACAAAGATTGGAAAGACCTGTGAATAGCTAGTTCCCATAAAAAGTAAAAAAAAAAAAAAAAAATCTGCTCCAATGACTCCAATGCTGTCTTAAGCACTGTTTGGGCAGGATTCGGTGTTTAGGTGGGTAAAAAGATATTTTCCATGTTCCTCAGTAACTGGCCAAATTACAGGAGTTGGGTCTCTGCAGAACTCGAACTTGGTGCTTCGGTGATGAAACGCAATAACAGAAAATGCAGCTATTCAAAAAGACTTTCAATTTTGGGCGTCCATCTGGACATGACTTAAATAATCTCCGTTTCTAGCTACAGTGTAGACTAAGTTTTAACAAGCATACTTGGGAGTTTAAACTTGAACTTGGGATTCCAAACACATACGGACTTGTACAAACAATATGCTAAATTTGCAATCAAGACATGAGTATTCCTCATTATCATCTCAGCCAGGCTCAGGTGACACTTCAGTATAACTGAGTACAAGCTGTATTTATTTACCCAATAAAAACATTAGCAAGCTTATAACTGATCTTGAACGAGACCAAAACTTATCTTCCAAAAGGAGTCATATCTTATACTCTAAACTCTACAGAGACAGCATAACCAAAGGGCTTGCTGAGATAACACCTTTCTCAGTAGGATTGACAATGGACATTGACCCAAAAGCCCAGCTCTTAAGGTGATCAGACTTGTCCTGCTAGCAGGCCATGACATCTCAGAAAATGTCAGAGCAAATTTTCAAGGAGGCACTCTAAGACAAATTTAAATGTAACCTTTAAAGAATTATAAATGTTATAACATCTTCTACAACCATTATGTCTCATTACATATTTTTGAAGGTTTGAACTAAACAAGATACAACATGTAGGGATGACAGCTTTGGAGTTGCTGTAATTTTTACTTTCTCACTTTTGAAGGAGCAGAGCAGTTTCCTTCTTCCAGCTTTTATATTGCTGTGCTGTTGTTTGTGCTAGATGACCGTAAACATGTCCTGGACCTCAGTGAATGAAATCTATATGTTTCTCAAAACGTCAGTGTTAGTAACATTTTCACTATCTAGTTCTAGAGTTTTGGAGAGATAGAGATATTAATATCTGCTCTCATAATGCTTGCTTCAGAGGAAGAGCACAGTCAAGCCATAAAACACAGTGTGTTACCCACGCCCCCCCCAAAAAAAAAAAAAAAAAACGTGTGTTAAAATTAGCTTCAGAAAATTATTCTTGGTAATTTAATCTTTCAGCAAACTGATTTTGGACTCAGCAATTTCCCACTAGGTCACATGCCTCATTGACTTTCAGTGGAGCATTTCTTTGTCATTTCCATTCTAGTCTCTCAGATTTCCATGATTACCATGGTTGTCCCCTTCCTCCCTCTCCTCCTCTGCCTCCTGCTCCTTTCTCTCCTCTTCTGTCCCTCCCTCCCTCAGCTCCTCCTCCGCTTCCTTCTCCCACTCTTCCTCCTCCCACTCCTGCTCCTCCTGCTGCTTTTTCCTCTCTTCCTGCCTGCTGCTGAGGCTGCCACAGACTAACCTGGCTCTCGGGATGCAGGGACCACCAGCTGTGTGTGAGGATCCCATCTCATCAACACATCACACACACACACCCACACACACACACACACACACACACACACACACACACACACACACACACACATGTGCACGCATGCATGCATACGGATGCGCACACACACACTTGCACACCTTGAAATGTCTGTGCTCAAAGGAAAAGTCTAATAATTCAGGTGGTTAGTGTCAGTTATATAGCATAATGGGGTTTTTAATTCTACAAAGATATTTATGAGGCAGAGCTCCTTTTGAGGCAGAACCAGATTTATTGGGAGAGCTAAATTTCAATGGCTGGAGTCAAATAGCCTCCTGGATTCTGTAGCTGTTACCCATATCAGCATCCACCTGACATTATGTATAATACACCATTAGGGCTGTCCCATTCCAAAGGCTTTTCCATTGGACACACAAGAAGTGCAGCCTTCTTTTGCCCAAATTTAGAAGACTACCTGAGTATCTATGATCAGACCAGACTTTTAAAATTGGACAGTCCTGCTAAACACTGGATTATGTGCCGTGCAGAATCGCCCAATATTGGCATGATCCCTAGCATACTGGGCTGGATTATAAATTGAAATTATTTGCCATTAATTTGGTATATGGTTTACCAGTAATAACTCACATTAAATGACTTGCACATTATGAGCCATTCAGTGATAACTCCCATGTGATAAAGTCTGCAATATATGATTTTATGAGTCAACCAGAACACATTGAAAAAAACACGCACTTAAGTCTCTGTGAATATCCTGTAGACATTTTGGGCGTAGATGCAGGCTCAGTCTAACCTGCTGGTACTCTGAAGGCCACATGAAAAATGCAGCTTACTCATTTATTTGTTCAGTACATGCACGCGCAAATTCCTGGTAGATTACTTTGTAACATGTAACGTCTACCTCGTAATAGTATTTACAAAAGATGAAATAGCTGCTACCATGACATCTTTGGTAAAGCCTTAATCTGCTACTCAGCTGGACTGGTCATACATGATGACCATTGGTAGTCATCATGTATGAAAAAGTAAACCGTTTTTTTTCCCTGGGGTTCCGCAAGAGAATGAATAATACCTGTACATTAAATATAACTCCAATCTGCCAGGTCAATGGGTCAAGAAATAAGCACGTCAATCCACCCTTTGCATCACTTGGCCTCTTTTAAGGCCTTGTTCACATGGCAGTTAAATCAGATGCTGTTTATGTCCATGCTCATGAACTTTTTCAGGTTGTTTTCAAAAGTCAACAAGACCCCACTTTTCAGATTTATCCACTATGACTGTGATCTATCTAAACACCAACTTGTGTGTGGATGAGCACATGCTTGAAGGAGTTTGCACTAACACATATTTTTCATACTTTTTTTAAAATCTGTCATCCCAGGTGCTTTTTTCTTAAATGAAATTCCTTTTGATATTTTGCCTTTCAAACACAATAAAAAAGCACCCCTCAGATAGTGATGATTCTCTCCTAATCGAGGAGAAAAGTGTCAACAGCTGAAAGAAATCACAAGCTGATATTGAAGCTTGGGAATAACAAACATATGCACATCTCTCTTACATGTAAATTTTATTCATAAATAAATATTCACCTCTTTAGAGCTTTCTGACAGATTCTGATTATTTATGATGGATGACAGCTTTATAGTGTGTCCGAATAATGGAATACACATACAGTTGTGTTTATTATTTTCTATTATTATTTATCATCACAGCCGTGCCATATCCCATCTGCATCACAGCTTCACATCTGTTCCTCCTCCATTCAAGCTAAATGGAGCCCATTAAGTTCACTCTCACAGGCGAGGGGGCCTTTAAATTGAACTGAATAGACCAACAATGTTCCTTTTAAACTGAATCTATTCCAGATTATTATGTACTTGCTAAACATCAATTCGATAAATCTTTTTCTTCTAATTATTTTTAGATTACTGCACCTATAACATTCATATAGAATCAGATTAAACCAATAAAATTGCCTGGGAAATGTCTTCATGATATACACTTTTATTAACCATTATTCATTTGTACAGTCAGGCCTGTGTAAATAATTGCATGGACTAAATGTAGCTTTTTCCTTGTGATGTCTGCTCTCAGTGTCAGATTTACAACCTTTCCATTCTCCGCAAAGTGGGCAGGCCCTTCCTCTGAGCTATCTCACAGTGACATGCAGCAATACAGCTGCGGGTGATTGTTGAGCATCATAAAAACTCTGTAATCCAATGACCAAAAGCAACCCCCATCAATCCAACATTCCATCAGCAAGCAGCCACGATGGCAATGTGTCCCCTGTGTGCAAGCCGAGTGGGCCCACTGTTCCCCAAAGCCTGGAGCTATATGGCTGTTACTGGTGAAAACACTGCCATGCCATTTAATTTTACAAGGGGGGGAAATCAATAGCTTTGAAAAGCCTGTTTCAGAGTGGCTTAGACAATCAGCAGGTATACTGTAAGAAATACATGTGAAAATATATGTATATTATAGACATTTCATGTTTTTGCTGCAGGTGTAACATAAAGCACTATATGTTAGATGTGGGCACAAACTACAGACATGGCAGTTTATTATGATAAACAGATAATAGTCAATTTAGAGGAGCTAACTGTAGCATTTTAACATCAAAAAATGATTGTCAGACCTAAATGTGATTCAGAAATTATAGCCCGTAATTCATATCAATACCACTATTAGTATTAAAGCTCCACTAATCATTATAGTAACAGTATGAGTCAATTGAAAGGTGTTGCCCACACTGAGGAACACACAGGGAAATATCACCTGCCTCTGCAGCTTTTTGGCTTCTCTTAGCAGATTGTTTTGATTTTGTGGCTGCCAAATTTTAGTCTCATCAATCTGGTGTCCGGCAGCAGCAGGCAGCTGTTTTGAGTGAAAAAGCACTCTACACTACCTGCCCAGCACCAAACACACAGAAAAAGTTTGATACTAGCTGGTGAACATAGTGAGCTAAACAGCCAGATATTTTTCTGTAGTTGGTGGAAACCGAACCAGAGCTAAAAAGAGGGTGATTATTATACTTAAATTTGCAAAATTGACATTGATGCTAATGTTGCTCCTTGTCAGCATGAGCAGCAACAAACTACTGTTTTCTAACACAATTACCAAAACAAGATTCAAGATTCATTCAATTATCATTATGCAAGACAAGATTGTATAAAGAAATTACAAATGCATTCCCTTTATGCTACTAAAAAAAAAAAAAGTTATATAAACAAATTAATAAATGATCATATTCAATCATAAGTATAAAACTATTTTTGTGGTGTAGTGTGGAAGAGAATTCAGTTGTCTTACAGCCTGAAGAAAGAAACTGCTCCAAAGTCTGATTCTATGGTAACGGATACTTCTGTATCACTTGCCAGACGGCAACAGGCTGAACAGGCTGTGGCTGGCGTGGGGAAAGTCTTTTTAAACAACTTCATAAGGTAAAGTCCTGGTTGAAATTATTGGCATCCCTGAATTTTAAGTACAGAATTTAGAATATCCTCAGAAATAAATGCAAATTAACCAGTTTTGCATAATGAGAATATTTAATAAAATGTCCAAAACACAAAATGTACAATCTACAGAATTATTGGCGTGCTTTTGATTAATTTAAATTAGTTCTTCAAACTAAATAAAAAACCACTAAGAATCATCTGTGCTTAATTTTTAGTGGTCACATGACCTGAATTAACCAGTGAATGAAGGTTTTAATTCATAAAAAGGTGCTGGTAGTTTCCAGTTTCTTTTTCACAATGGTGAAGACAGGAGAGCTGTCTGAGAGCATCAGAAATGTTATTATCAAAAACATAACAATTCCAAAGGCTACAAGGTAATCGCCAAAGATCTTGAAATCCCTGTTTCAATAGTTCATAATGTTATCAATAAGTTTCACAGTCATAAAACTGTTAAGATGCTTCCAGGAGGTGGTGCAATGAAGAAACTCAACGAGAGAAGTCCGCGAACGTTGATGTGATTGTGGAAAAAACACCACGCAAGACATCTGAAGAGCTTTACGCTGACCATGAGCAATCTGGAGTGGTGGTTTCAGCCTGTACCATACGCTGAACACTAAACCAAGTAGGGCTCAATGGGTGAGGACCAATGGAGGAAAATACAGGTATTGTAGGCATTACATGTATCAAAGGAATGATGAAATCTGAAGATTACCCAGACATTTGAAATGTGTTACCCAGTGTCAAAAAAGTAGGTTTGAGGCAAAGATCTCAAACCTAGAAGGACAATGACCCAAAGCACACATCCAGCAGCAAAAAGAATGGTTGACAGGGAAAAGATGGACTGTTTTAAGATGGACACCAATAAGTCCTGACCTAAATCCTATTGAAAACCTCTGGAGAGAGCTGAAACCTGCCTTTGCAAAAAGGACTCCTGCAAACTTAAAAGAGCTTGAACACATAGCAGTGGAAGAGCAGCAGAAACTACCAGTAGACAGGTGCAAAAAACTTCTAAATGGCCACAAGAAACGTTTAGAGGCTGCCATTGTTTCCAAAGGTAATGCAACCAAATATTAGTGAAGGGTGCCAATAATTGTGTCTGGGGTATATATTGTGTTTGTATTATTTCACCATTATGCAAGTTTTGTTTATTTTATTTTATTTTTTTCAGTAACATTGGACATTTTATTAAAATATTTTGATTATACAAAATTGGTTTATTTGCATTGATTTCTGAAGATATTCTAAATTCTATCATTAAAATTCAAACGTGCCAATAATTTCAACCAGGATTGTAATACTGTATGTCAGTTTTGTGTTTTCAACCGTTTCCTCTTCCCTCAAGTGGCCAAAAAAGTCAGTTAATGCTGCTTTAATGATTTCATGCAATGCATTGTTTAAACAATAAATCATGGCAAACATGTTGTAACTGGTAGCTCATGTCATACCAGTGGCAGTGCTACTACTATTGTGATTTCCATTTTTATATCATAGTCCTGGTAAATTTTTGGCGGAGTGTGTGCATTAATTTTACATTCTCATTCTCGTCATGTTATGATATGCATTATATTTAAACTAAATGCTACAAATACTGAAACCAAATAGTTACTACTAGATACTTTATAGATAATATTAGCCATTAATGACTTCTGCACTGTGTTGCAATGTAAAGTCACATACATACATATATATATATATATATATACATATATATATATATATATATATATATATATATATATATATATATATATATATATATATATATATATATATATACATATATATATATATATATATATATATGTTTAGTGCATATATAATGTATCTATACTGTAGGAAAAAAACATGTCAGCAGTAGATGTTTTTTTCATTCATTTGGGACAAATAAAGTATGATTAACATTTTTTTAAATACAATTTTGGGGGTATTTCATGCTTTTATTAGATAGATGACAGCAGAGAGACAACAGGAACATGGTGGGAGAGAGAAATGGCGAGTGACATGTAATGAAGGTCCCTTGTTGAAGCGTGCAGTTCGTGGTTGGTACCTCAAGGCCATCCGGGCGCCCTATTATCAACATTTTTATGGTTATGTTTCGGGGTACTCAAATCTCTTGGTTAAGCTTGAGTATAGCTTGTCTTGGTTTAATATTGGAACAGTCAACGGACAGGATGTGTTTGTCTTTTCAACACTTAATCACAACCATGATCCCTAATCTTAATAAAACTGTTTCAGCGTCCACACTTATCTGGCATAAGGCTAACAGGACTCACAAATCCACGTTTGTGATGTTGTGCTCTTTGTACATCCAAAGCATCTACCTCCACCACCTTCCTGTGCTATCTGTGAGATTAAAGACGTAGCACTTAATATGCTGAAAAAAACATTGGCAGTGAACATAATCCTGGCAGCAATCAAAAAATTAATTTAATTTAATTCAAAAATAATTTGGCAAAACCAATTAGTAAGATATAAACATTAATTTTTGGAAACAAGGTTGCCAGAGGCTGTTTGGTAGACTGTTATTTGTATCAATAGTCAATTGCGAAATCCTTGTCAGTAAATTATTTTGAAAATATATCTCATTCTCATATTTTTACTGTATGTTTTGAGGGGAGAATTTAGTTTCATCAGTTTTCCTTTTAATGGGTCACACAGCATTTGGATACATTATTCAATTCTGCATGAATCTTTGCATTCGTTACATATCCGTGTAATTCGTTACAGTCAGGCTCTATGCAGTGACATTGGTATGCTGTCAGGATGTTCAGCTACACGATAATGACAGTGTGTAGATAAACTTCACTAGGTAATATTTAAATTTAAAAAATTTAGAAATCCAGCTGTCTGACCAAGTTAAGTTAAAAAGTGGGGCTGGAAAACACACAACCCTTTGGAGATTTAGCTTATTTTTTCAAAGTGATTCATCACATTCTGCGTGGAGATTTTTCCTCAGTGTACTCACCACTAGAATTGAATACAATTGATGCAGGATTCCCTTAGAACTTATCAACCGGTTTATCAGACAGCTACAGTATATTGGTATATTGTTCTGGTTCATTCTTATATAACAATGGAAGAATAATGCATGATATGTATGTTATTGCAAGTGTCATTTCCTGTTAATTTCCAGTCATTTCAAATCAACCCACCTGTGCCTCGAACAGCATAATCATGTCGCAGTGACAAAGCTTTTAAAACCCAACAAGACTTGAGTGTCTTGGCAGTTGATTTTAATAGCACACTGAAATTATTAAAAGTACTGGCTCCAAACCATGCAAAAACACTGCTTTGGTCCAAGCACTGAAAAGAATATCAGTAATTAAACTATGGCGTATTTAGGTGTAATTTTCTTTTTTCTGTGGAAAGGTATCTATGCTCACGCTACATGACTTGGTGTACCATAGAGATACAGTATTTCAAGGACAGCACTGCCACACAATGCAATATAGAGAGAAACATTGTTGGCCACCTGGTGTGCACCCATTGATCTCCAAAGTAAATTCTGATAGTTAAACATAAAAAGTTGTAGCATTTCAGGCTGAAGTGAGCGTCTGGTATCTGGGTTCAATCCCAGGTGAGTTGGCCCTTTTGAATACAGCTGGCAGTGTTGGTTGATGCTAAGCCAGTAGGGGATGATGTCCTTGTCACACTAGTATCTCCAACTGGTTGATATCTACAGTACACTCCTTCTGTATATATCTTTTTATGTACAAGAACAGGGCTTGGCAGCAACAACGAATTTGAAAGTCGCAAACTGTGAAAAAAAAGTAAGGACCAAAAAGGAATTACAACATATGGAAGGTTTTTTTTGTTTTTGTCTTTTTTACAAACAAGAAGCCTTGTAAAGTGCAGTGTTCCCAAAAGACATAGCTAGAGAAAGAACACACTACTGTAATGCTACAATACCAGCATTACCTATGTACTGTATGTACTAGAAGACCAGCCCAGTATCATTAGTAATTAAGTTGACGTTTGACAATTCTGCATCTCGCAATTTAGTGAGTAGTGGTAGTGTGCCATTTTTGAGTCTGGGATTTGCATCCCATCACAGGACCTGCATTATTGTTTGCTCATTCAAAACTTTAATTAGGTTTATAGTGTTTTACTTTCCTTATATGTGCCATGACCACAATCTATTCCCAACCTTAGCCAAAGTTTAGTTGCCATGAGCAAAGAGTGAAGAGAGAAGGAGTCTTAAAAATGTCAACAGTAGACATTTAAACAAACGTGAAATGCTAATGCTAACATGCTGATGCTACCCAGGTCTAATGTTTAGCATCTTCACCACCTTATTTTAGCATGCTAACATTTGCAAATTAGCACTAAACACAAAGTACATCCCAGGCTGAAAAGAATACTTTTGCAGGTAATTGGTCATGTACCAAACACACAGGTGAATAAAAAACTTGAAGACCTGAAGACAGCGCTAGATGAAAGGTGAGAAGATGATCTTTCATCCAGTGCTGTCATCGTATGGATTCTACAGGATCTTATAAACATTCATTTGAGATTCTGGTCACAGAATCTTCAAATGATTTGAGATGACTTGTGCTCTGTAATATAGTGCATTATCAAGCTGGAAGTAGCCATTATAAGATAGTAAATTGTGGCCACAAAGGGAGGCACATGGTCAGACACAATACTCAGACTGTGGCATTCAAATGATGATTGATCGGTATTAAGGGGAAGAAAGCGTGCCTAAAAAACATTCCACATACCATTACACCACCACCACCACCATCCTGGACTGTTGAAACAAGGCAGGTGGGATCCATTGATTTTTGCTGTTGATGCCTAATTCTGACCCTACCATCTGCGTTCCTCAGCAGAAATCCAGATTCATTAGACCAGGCTACATTTTTCCAGTCTTCAACTTTCCAGTTCCGCCTCAGATTTCTATTCTTGGATGTAAGGAGTGGAACCTGACGTGGTCTACTGCTGTTGTAGCCCATCCACCTTAAGAGGTTATCTGAGCTACCGTAGCCTCTCTGTCAGCTGCAACCAGTCTGGCCATTCTCCTCTGACCTCTTTTATCAAGAAGGCATTTCTCTCTGCAGAACTGTCACTCACTGGATGTTTTTCGTTTTTTGCACCATTCTGAGTAAACTTTAGAATCTGATGTGATGTGTACAAATCACAGGAGATCAGCAGTTTCAGAAATACTCAAACCAGCCCGCCTGGCACCAACATCAAGCCAAGGTCAAAGTCATGGAGATCACATTTTTCCCCCATTCTGATGTTTCATGTGAACATTAACTGAAGCCCCTGAGCTGTATCTGCATGATTCTATGCACTGCTGCCACATGATTGGATAATTGCATAAATAACCGGGTGTACAGGTGTTACTAATAAATTGCTTTGTGAGTGTACGTACCAAATTTCATGGTAATTCATCCAATAGTTGTTGAGATATGTCCCTGGATAAGTGAAAGCTTTGACCCGTGGTTGGTGCAGGATTAAAAGTCAGAGAGTCACTAAAGCCATTAGGGCGATCCTCTTGGGACCATGATTGCCTGTACAAAATTTGATGGCAATCCATCCAGTAGCTGTTGAGACATTTCACTCCGCAACAAGTTGACTGTTAGGCCAACAATGCAACAGAGCTCTGCCACTAGTGTGGCTAAAAAGTCACTGACCATAATGCGGGGTTTTCGCAGAACTGTTCAATAGTCACATTTTGTCTGGAGATATGGTTGAGAAAGAAACAATTTCATACCCTTCTCTGAGATTGTAGAAAGGCATTATGGGAAAAACTGGCAATTACTAACTAATATAGAAGCAGACAAAGAAGTTCGAAGAAGAGTCTGTACCCCAAGATATGTAATGCATGGCAAAACTTACTGCTAAGATGTATTGTATGTTACAGATTGATCATGTACAGCAATTTGAGAATATACAAGTGTGGATATGTGTGAAATGTAGAATATCTTGCAATGCATCATACACTGTATGCATAAAAAGCCCTGCATGAGCAACAACCACCACAAATTCACCACTGATGTATTCCGACACTAAGATGAGTAATTCAATGCCTTTATCCTTTAAACTCTACTACACAGCCTATGGACCTGCACCTCTCTCCACCCTACTTCTTCCTCTGTTCCCATCTGGCATTTCCTCCATTCCCAGCCTGCTACACTGCATATTTCATCATTTTCTCCTGTGGCAGCTCTGCACCGAGGTGGTGGGTGGTGGCTGGGGGGGGCTAAAAAAAGAGGCTGCTCAAAGGAGAACAGGCTTGTTCTCTTGCCCGTAACATTTGGACCGGGGAAACAGTCTGAAACCCATTCTGTTCTCCTTTTTCTATTTCCCTCTGCAGCGGTCCTTCTGCAGCGCCATGGTGGACGAGCTGCGGGTTTCCCTCAAGTGCCAGCGCCGGCTCAAACACAAGCCCCAGCCGCCCGTCTTGGTGAAAACAGAGGAGGTCATCAACATGCACACTTTCAACGACCGCAGACTGCCAGGGAAAGAGACCATGGCCTAAGATGGGAATCTCAATCACTTTCTCACCCTCTCTCCTGCAGTGAGGAGTTGTGCAGAGACACCGGGGAAAAGGGTGGGGGTAAATGGTAAGGGTGGGCAGTGGGTTGAAACTGTTGACAGCTGGGTTATTTCAAAGGTAGAGCAGAGGTGCTTGGTTGTATACTGATGAAATGTCATTCTTGTTTGTTTTTAATTAGCTAGGGATAAGAGATTCAACAATATTTCCTGTGGAAATAACTTGAACCTGGGTTAAATTTTAGTGAGTTACCTCATTACTCTTACCACCTTGGCAAGGCGGCAAACTATAGATGCCAGGATTTTCAAAACCCAGGAGTTGAAGAGATAGTCTGGAAACAAATTCAAATTGGGACAGAAGTGGTCGATAAAAAAAGAAAAAGAAAAAAGAATTGGATCCATCATCTTCAGCTGCTGCTCAGTCAGTCTTTCACTGCACAGTTCAAAAGAGGCTGGTCGACTAGCCTCAAGAGCAAATTATAAGCAAAAATACAGATACTAACTGGGAGAATCAGTTTGTATAGGATTGTTTATTTTCAAAAGTTGTGAACAGAATGACCACAGGGGCTCTCGACTAAATTACACCCAAAGCCCCAAAGACGATGGCGACCTCGGCAGCTCCCAAAATGTACAGAGATGCATTGCTTTGTCACATATGATATTGATCGACATCAGGCAATAAGTGATATCATTTATTTGTGTTTTCAGAGTACTAACACTTGTCTTTAATGTGTGTGTGTGGGGGGGTAAGATTTCAGATTATATGGTAAAATACAAGCAGAGGATGCAGGAGTAGGGGCAATGTAGTGAGCTGTTGATGTCCATGTATCAGCCAGTAGTCACTTAAAGAGGATTTGTGGAGGTACACACCCTTAATATCAATGAGAAGGAACCTTGGAATGGTGTGGGCACAGCTCACCAAGTCTAAATTCACAGCAATCACACAACACACAAACTCTATTTATTCTAAATATTTATTGTTTTATTTATGAAACTCCTTATTTATATATCTAAGGACTGGATTTTCACTACTGCAGTAAATACACCTCAACTCTGTATGGGTATACACAGTTTCTTTCCATTTGCTCAGTATCAAGTCTCCAGTTTCATTTTGTACTCCTGTGGCTTTATTTTACTTTCTTTGGCAGCAAAGCCCCACATTTACTTGTGCAAATGCAATTTCTATGAAAAAGTGTTTTTGTACGAAGAGAATCAAATTTTGTAATGATTTTTATCAACACAAAATGCACCATGAGGAGTTTCATCCATGGCAGAGAGGTGGTACTCCACGCCAGTATTTCAGGAGGCTTTCCTAGACACTAGACAAAGCTGACACACACCTAGACACACACACACACACACACACACACACACACACACACACACCCAGAGTGCAGGGTGCACCCATTCTCCATGGAGCAGATTCACACCAATTAGTACTCTTTTCTCCAAGAGAGATGCAGGAAACATTCTGGAAAGGCATCAGTGACATAATGTTGTTTTGGAGAAGAAAACAAAGAAACTATTTTTATCATGTAAAAGAATCATATTTAAAGAAAGATATTTTTACTTCACGTGAAAGAAAAGTAATGATAATACTGGTTAGAGCAACTATATAGTGTACACACACAGGAAGGGAGGAAGTCTGCTGATGATGCTTATCATTCTACACCCCTGATTACTGATAGACTGCTAGTATCAAGTGCTGAGCAATCGAGTGTAAATGGTTTTAAAAAGGAAAAAGACTTATTTAAAAAATATTAAGAACACTTAACTAATTTTGAACTTGTGAAAAACAAATTAGAGTGCACACAGTTTACCCTTTGAAGTTGATGCACAAGTTTAAAGAAAATAAAAAAGTATTCACAACTTTTGCGTAATCTGTGTCATTATTGAATGAGTAAAAATGACAGCACTTAATGTCTTCTATTCTATAAAGCTATTGTAAGAGAGTGATTCGGATTTTATAGTGTATAGACTAAAAATACATAGCCAGCAAAAATTAATGATGGGATGGAAGCTAGGCCTATAACCCCACCATTCAAAATATTCTCAACATGCATATGCCAATAAGGTCAAAAAATTATTGCTCTCCAGCTTCACAGTGGGCTAAAAATTGGGCCAAGATGAGCCCCTTTTTGTTTTTACTGACAGACATGGAACATTGATTGGGCCCACGTGGGCACCACACGAGTCCCCAAGGCCGAGTGGGTCCCTCACAATTTAGTAATGGGGCCCCATTCTGATTACCCAATGGATAGCGGCGTCACCAATTTCACAACGGCATTCCTTAAATGCCATGCACACCAATGGTAAATTCACCCAGTTAAATTTAATTAATTTGGCTGATTTCTGAGGTCTAATCAAGCAAAGTAACTGAAAACACCTGTATGGGTGTAAAGGCACTTTGACAGATCTGCCATAGCATTAACCATGAATATGTATATTCATGCCTCCAGCATTCAAACAATTAATAAATGCCCTTCATGTCCCCCTAGTGTCAATGTGTGATAAAATGGGGCTGATATGAGGAATAATCCTTAGGCTCCATAGGTCCCTCTTAGTTTTCACCAACAATATGCAGGCTAATTATTGGGCCAGAGTGGGCAACAAATGCGCCCCAAGTGCGATATATGTTAGTTGTGTAATAATAATAATAAATAATAATGAATATAGAAAAGCAGGTCAATGTGCTGAAAAAAAAACAGTAATAGTTGAACTAATCTTTCACAGAAAGAAAGAAAGAAAGAAAGAAAGAAAGAAAGAAAGAAAGAAAGAAAGAAAGAAAGAAAGTGATCATGAAGGTTGTATGTTTGGGCCCATGTTTTTTATGCCATATCTGGCCATCACAGATCATGTGACAACACAATAGTTTACACTGTGACCAGGGCACCACACAAACATCAAAATGTATTCCATCCTCATCTAATACTATCAAAGCATCATCTCAGTGCTGTGAACTGATTACATCATTGGAAATATGCTCATAAAATCACCTCACTCAGCAGAAACTGAACCACTTTACAAGGTCACTGTGTAACCAATCCCTGACCTCTGTCAGGGACTCTGGTCAAAGCTAGCCACAATGACTCAGCAGAATGGCAGCCAATCAGATTAAAGCGCCCATCCTCCTGGCCCTGAACCTCAAGGTGGCACAGATCTGAGGAGAGGAAGCTGTTGGAGACGCAGCCAAAGATTACATTAAACACATTTGTACTAAGTTTTCTGCAAAGGACTGTGCCCTCATCTGCTTGACCTCGGAGTTGGGCTGTTGACTTCAAGTGTGTCTGGCAGCAGAGTGACACTGGTTGTTCGAGTTCCATCAGTGCATATTTGTGCTCACTGACGTCTACAGTAAACTTATACTGTTGGTGAGAGAGCAGCGCTGCTCAATCAGTCAAGAAGAAACACAGGAGCTGCTGAATTTCATGTTCACATACCACTTAAATCAATGGATTTTTTACTTCAAAATGCCATTAATATTACATTTACATTTCAAGTGAATTACAGCTTACCACAATAATGCTGACATCAATAATACCCTCACAGAAGAATGTATGTTTAAATGTATGATGATGAATAGTAATGTAGTGTGCACAGCAGTGTCCGTATAGGCCAGGTCAGTTTGCTATTAGTTTCAAGGAACTTTAACCAATGGTAGTAATATCAAAACAATGCCCGAAAGTGACAACAAAAAGAGTTGATCTACAGTATGTCACATAACAAAATTTAAGAAACAGACTTACATGAAACCCACATTATTATGGCTTATTAAAGCATTAAAAAAGAGTCTTTAGTTTTTAGTCTTTATATATCGAAATTGTATATTTGTAATTCCTTTAAGAAGCAAATTAGTATAAATATATTTTAGGCACCTATTTTTGCAAAGTCCTATAAAAGTGTATTCCTTCCATACACGACTGTGCCCTTGATATAGGTAGTGCCTGGATGAAGGTGGTGCCCACAAATGAAATGACATGTAATTGCATTGTGTCTACTTTTACTACTCTTTAAAATGTGACCAGTGACCCCTAATCTAGCATTAAAAAAATGTTTTTCGGGGGAATTCAAGTACCTCTATTATCCATGAGTAGTTTAATCTGTAGCAATGCGCCGCAGTTTATAAGATGGTCATATGTTTTGTATGTGAAAAATCTAACTGCAACGTAACAAGTAACTACAGCTGTCAAATAAATTTAGATAGATAAAAAAGTACAATATTTCCCTCTTAAATGTAGTGGAGTTAAATGAAAGAGTAAGAGAAATACTACAGTATCGGCTTCTCAAAATTGTACTGACAAATATATATAGTTACTCTCCCCCAGTGGAATACTGAAAGACATGACTGGCGTTATTCATTAGTCGCATTGTTTTAAACAAATCCATAGAAAAGACTAAAAAGTAACAATGTGTTACATCTGCCATTTCTTTTTGACTTCTCTACCCTGTCTGTGGCACTATAAGTCTTTAAAAAATATTATAAATATATAGTTCTAGGCTCAGCAAACAGCTGGTCATTGTTACTCAAACAGGAGGAAATAGTGCATTTGTTGATTTTCTGTTTATAGTAATGAAGGAACATGTCACCCAGCGCAATGGTGTGGTGAGTGTGTGTCTGCGTGCATGTGATTTTTTGACAGTAAGAAAAATATCACCAGATGTATCCTTTAACATACAGTATATCTTGATGTCTGAAGCTGTGTGTGTTGTGTATCTCTGTGTGGCTCTATTTTTCCTCAAGCACAATGCTAGCAGGTTTTATTGAATTTTCCTTGTGTGCAAGTCTATTTTGTTATGTCTGCGCCTGTTTGTTAATTTCCTGGCACCAAACGAACGTGTTTGCTCCAATGAGAGGGGAGACTTGGCAGTAAAATCTTTGTGCACATTTTGGCAAAAAACTGTTTTTGTGTTAAAATCTGCTCAAACCACGAACGCAAGGAAATCTTTGTGGGTTTACTTGACAGAGGTCCACACACACAGACCTCTCCAAAATACGAAAAACACCTCTCAGTTGTGGCTTCTTTCTGTTTGCTGCACTTTTTTTCATCCACTGCAGATTGATGTATCATACCAAATCTTGAGATGAGAGATTACTAACAGCCTCATCCACATAAGTGTAAACCTAGAGTTCTGCGGAAATGTCAGTTCTGCTGGTCTCGCTGCTGCACCTTGTCGCACCTGGTTTGCACCACAATCGCTGGTCACGTCCATTTGTGTTTGCGCCTGCAGATTTTGCTTGCTGCTGATCAGTGAAAAGTTTACTTACCATGACCTGCTGTATGACGCAGATTGGCTCCTTTCTAGTTGTCCCCCAATCTCTGTCCCCTGAAGCTAACACACTCAGCCCCTGACTGACTCAGACACTCAAAACATTCAGTGGTCAGGTTGAAATGATAATAATGCCAGTGGTAGACAGCAGCCTCTACTGCTACACAGAGCTCAGCTGCCCCCTGCTTCACACCCAAAAGTTAACAGTAGAAAAAACAGATAAGCTTCCTAATGCTCAATCCATGAAAAATGATTCAAGTGTGGTTTTTGTCTTTGCCTGCATAACATAGTAATACACAGCATTCTCACACAAACACAGTCATTCAAAATGTTTTTCCTTATTGTGTAGATCATTACAATGTAGCCTGTGGTGTTTGTCTCCTATGTGTGCATTTGTGTAGGTGTCAGCCTCTCCATTATCATATTGACGTTCTCACACATAGGTGCACTCAGATGAGATGATAATCGTGGTGTCTAAACTGGGTTGGGGGGGGCAGATAACCAACTCACATAGCAGATCCTATTAATTGGCTAATTATCATGGCTGGTGAGGAGTGGCTCTGATCTGGACATGAGAGGCAGAGACTGTGTCCTTAGCTGCAGCTCAAATCTTAAGAGTCCTGTTTATCAATCCTTTTTTGAAGCTTTTTTTAAATTTAATGACGCCGTTAACAGAGTTGCAGCAAGATGACATCTTCAAGTCGTGTGTTCATATCTGATGTCCTCTGTAGTCGATGTTTGTCAGTGATAAAGCAACACGGAAGCATAACAGCCTTTTTCAACATGGACCCTGTTTTCCCATCTTCTTCTAAATCTTTTGTTTTGTTGTATTTCTGTAGCTCTCTGGTCCAGTCTTAAATGAACAGTCAACATTTTTGATTCATATGAGTCCTATGAGAACATCAAAATTAAGTTATTAGCACATCCTGCGGAGAGAATTTATTTGCGCAGGTTGTGCAATTGTGTTTACCTTAGATTAAATGTATTTCCTTTTCTTGTGTATATTTAATAAGGATTAAATGAAATTTTGAACATAAGTGATTCTGTCTTAAAGAACTGGTTGTTTTTCATTGGGACATGAATTTTCCATGCCACATTAAAAGAATATCGACACACAGAAAACAAAGTGAAGAGACACATTTCAGCATCCAGCTGAGAGCAGCATAAACCCTGCAAATGCTAAAAGCAAAGCACTGTCATTAGTATTGACGAGGAGGTGCAATGGAGATTTTCTTTTTTGAGATGGAGACACATTGTCCATGTAAAAATAAAAAAACAAACAACTGTCCAATCATAGCTTGGGGGCAGGGTTAGGGAGGGCCTATCATTGCTGACACCATCTTATTCCATTAATGACAAAGAGCCATTCATATTAAAACAGTTTGGTGTGAACTATCCAGATGTAACGAGTGTTAGCTAGCTAGTGTTATGTTATGTTGTCAATTTGCAATGAATGGCAGCCTGTCGCGCCTGTATTATTTAAATTTGTGCGGTGTGTTAGGCCTGAATTTTTGGTTAGAAAAGGGTCATTGGTTAGTTTTAGAAATGTGGATAGACAGAGGTCCCACTAAAGGCCAGGATAAGCTTGAAAGAATCTAGTTTGTAGGGAATGTCAAACAACCATGACTGAAGGCAAAAGTGTTCAGATTGATATCAGTTCAGAAAGGCCACACTTGAAGAATAGCCAAAAAGCTTACTGTCATAGAGAGGGGCGTTAGTTATGTGAGGAATGAAAAACGATATTTTAAAACAAATCTTTAAAACCTTGTCTACTTGCTTCCTATTAGCATCTTCCATCACCAGGCCAATTTCGACATAGAGTGGGCGTGATAGTTGAGTTGTCTGTTTGAGAGGGTTAAGCCTGGTTTCAAGGTTAGAAATTGATACAGCCTCGAAAGGAGCAGAGCTAAGGTCACAGTAAGTGCTTAGACTACAGCCATCCAGTAAATAAAGCAAGTCACAATACAGCTGATCCATTTCTGAGAGCTTCTGAGACTTTCAGAATAAGGCATATTTTTCATGTGCTTAGTGGGCTAAAGTGAGAGCTCCAAAAAGAAACATTGCTAATTGCTTCTGGTTTCCCAAATAGAAATCTGAGGACAAGACAGGATAGAGTTGTCATATTGATAAAGGAAGAGGCTTCTTTTTATGGTACGAAGAATCTGGACAGAGACATGTGCTGAAACGGAAACATATCCTGAGAATCTGTGATGCCATGTTAAATAATAAAAATAATTCACAAAGTTTAGCCAAGCCTATCATGCAACAAAAACAATGGCAGCCCCTTGCACTGTGTCAGGAAGAGGAGATGAAATACACAACAAAATGCTCTCTGAACACACACACATACAGCTTTAAGGGATGGATGCACACATTTCTTCCCTGTTATTTAGGTGGAAATCTAGTGATGAAAAAATAAAAGGGGTTGGGCTTTTGTGTTTCTCAGTCTTTGTACTACTGGAGATTATTTGCCCAGTAAATGCAGGGCTGAATGGTTTGGGAGGGAGCAGTGAAAATGGAAAGTCACAGGCATTTATCCGCTGCTGATCCCCACCACAGGAGATTTACAGACATAATCCAAAATTACACTGAGGGAGAAACACCCGAACCTTACAAGCCATGACAAGATTACACAGAGTGAGACCCATGGTGGACTAATGGGGTGTGACCAGATTACAGTGTCTGAGATCCACCTGTGGTGGGAGTACCTCCAGGAGAGGTACCATTTATGGAAGTAGTGCTCTGTGAACTTTTATTCAATGGAAGAAACAATCTCAAAAACGGTACTGATTTCAGGAAGTTTTCTGAAAATTACTCTATATCATCATGTGCAGATGGATTTCTAGCTCGTCAAGCCCAAGACTGCTCAGCCTCAGTGGTCATCCTGGTAATTTAATTTTAATTTAGGTAATTTTGTCTCAATAGCATTTTCAACATTAAAATGAACATCAGGATTTTGTAAAAAAAAAAAAAAAATTGTGTAAATCTAATATCTATTGCTGCCAAATTAGTTTTTCTGAAGATTAATGTTTGTAATGGGTAATTAATGTAAAATAGTGTTGCCTCTGTACTTTTGATTAATAATCTTGCCAAAACGCAATAAAAAAATGTATGAATATAACCCGAGGCAGTATTGCGTATGATGTATGAAAAATGTGTATATTGTAAGTAAAAATTACCGTGAAGATAAAAAGTGTATATCTCTTTACCGGACCTTGGTCCAGCGAACGTGACCCATTCCAAAAAAAAACATCAAAAGGAGCCAGTTGAGATGGTTTGGGCATCTGATCAGGATGCTTCCGGGGCACCTTCCATTGGTTTTCCAGGCACGTCTAACTGGTAGGAAGAACCGGGGTAGGCCAAGAGCACGCTGGAGAGACTATACAGCACATTCAATTTCAAATAAAATAATGGATACTACATTAAAGTGACAAGTGTCAGTTTTAATTTGAGTAGGTTTACGTCAGTATAGAAAAAAATGTGAAGGAGATATAGCCCTTTTAACACATAATGGCCAAATGTCTCGGGCTTCTGTGTGTCGTTCCAGCGTTAGTTCATGCAAAAAAAGAGCTCACACATGGCTCAGAGCTGACTGAGAGTTGAGAGTTGCCATTTAGATTGAGCTGGAGCTGTCTGACAATATGAGGAGTGAAGAGGTGACCATGCAAGTGAAGAAGATAATAATGAGGCTAAAAAGACAAAAACAAAACCCATCAGTGACATGTCAAAGGGAATTGGTTTGCCAGTCAGTCTGTCTTTTACTATGGAAATCTACGGGCCAGTCAAGAAGTAGTTGCAGCATGTAACTCCCCCAAAAACAACCTCTTTTTACATTTTTGTTACCCCCAATCCTCCACTTATCAACATCCTGCCTGAACTCAGCATTTACGCTATGCCATTGGTAACCTGATGATCTGTGACGTTGTGCTAATGCTAAATTCTTTCTCTCTTATTAACCTTTTTAACGCTTTTCTTTTCCTTTTTCTATCAGGCATGACTCAAGAGTTGTGTAGTGTTTGGTTGTTGAACATAGCATGTTAGGTACTTAGCATATTAATAATTTTCATGCTGCCTAAGATTACGTATGTGTGGACTGTTCAACCTTCAAGTTGCTCTAAAGGAATATGGCTGATGCCCCAGTCTTAAAACCAAAAGGGGGGGGGTGTAGGGGCTTCAACTACCTTCCCATGAACTCAGCCTCCACAATCCTCCACTTATCAACTTCCTGCCTGCACGGATGCATTATTTACAATAGGCCACTAGTAACCTTTTATTGCCAGATGTTGTCGACTCCCTGGAATCCCTCTGTTGCTCCGCACATGTTGGAACCGGCCAAAGATGAAAGGCCTGACCCAGCTGACGAGCTAGAAAAACCCGGGACTGTACACTTCCACCAGCCGCTGGATCTGCTCAACGCTATCTCTGGAAAAGATGGACAGACTCACATCTGGTTGCTTGTAAGCGTGATTACCAAGTAAGGCTGACATCTGGGCAAAATTAGCTATACGATCGTGTGTTAATAGATACTAAATGATTGCATATTAATGCTGGGTACTTAGTAGGATTTTTACTGTGCATCTATTTTGCATTTTAGTCTGTTCTTCTTAGTCTGTCTTCTTTGCTCATTGTATTCAAACCAGATTTTTGCCTGCTCTCTCTCTCTCTTTTTATTTGCTTGGAAGCCAAGTTGGAAACTTGAGTCTCCCACTTCAAGCTTATAATCCTATGTCCTTTTTCTCACTCTCACACACCCACTGCTTCTCTCACACGCGCGCACACACACACACTTGTATATAGTTATGCCATTTTTTGCCCCGTGTTTTTTATGCTTGGATAGTATTGGCTGTATGGTTGATTCTTTTACTGTGTAATAAACCCCTGTTATATTTTAATAAATGGTCATGATTGTTGTTCTTGCTGTAATATTATCGAAGCCATCCATTATATTGTTATTCCATTGGTGTTATAAATCTGGTAGAAATATAATCATGAGTAAATTAAAAAATACTTTATTTTACAAGATTGTCCATTTAGTTTGATATTTTTTTAATTAAGCCTATTAATTAAAATTCCAAAATTTGTAGTTAATAATTTATTAGACTGAATCTATAAGACTGATGTTATGAGACTGATTTTTATGAGACTCATCTGAATACTCGTTCAATGGCATTCCCATAAGCCTCAGTTGTAATTTGTGTTTAATGTTATTTGGAAAATATTAGCATGCTAACATGCTAAACTAAGATGGTGAACATTAAATTAGCATTTAGCTCAAGCACAGCTATACTTAAGTAAAGCCTCACAGAGACACTGGTGCTGCTGTAAACGTCTCCTCTTTTCCCTTTTTCACTTTCAGGCTTCAAACGTGTGTATACAGATGCTACACACACAAACCCCTGTAAAACACTTGTAATACACCCTCGTTCTTCCAGGTTTTGAGTTGTAGTGTACACAATTGTGTGGCAGATTCGGTACTACAGGGACAACAAACAGCAGAACCTTGCATTGTTTGTTCTAGTAGCCAACAGCAGCATTACAAGAAAAGCTACTCAAAATAGCAAATCCATGTGTAAATCACTTCGTCATAATTTGTAACTGCAGCAACAAGCTCAGTCTGCCGCCAGCTGTGGACTGAATGAAAACAAGCCAAAGCCATCAAGGCACCTCATCTGTAATCCTTCCCCAGGGTACAGCTCAAAAACATCACAACACAAAAAAAAAACAACAAAAAAAAAAAAACTGTCTTGGTTCCAGTGTAATCCATAAAGCTAGTGAATAGTATGTAACACTGCATGGTGCAGTGTTACTGTAAATACAAACTGGACGAAAGGGCAAAAAGTTTGGCTCAGGTCCTCTCTGAGATCATTATAATTAAAGACCAACATTTTTTAATAGGTCTAGGACTGAAGCACTTGGTAACTTCAACAACAAATTGTTTGGAAATTAAGAGAAGTCAAGTGGTTCTGTAAGGGCCTTAATCACAGGTGTTTGAGAGTGGGAACACTCAAACAACCTGTGAGTTAAGTCATGTAGACTCAATCTTAAGTCAATATTCAGTCTTTAATATTTGGCATTTCTTAAAACAAGAAGAATATTCTGCCTTTGGGGTAAAACAGTTCCACCTGATCCGACTGCAGTTTCCTTTTATTGACTCAGGAATGTTAGAAAAATTAGTGTGCATATCTTAATAATATTCTATACTATCTGACTACCTGAAACTGGTTCATCCCCCTGTTTTTCTCCGTAAGTTCCCAGTATCTCACTTTCTATACGGGCAAAATACCAATATACATATACATATTTTATGTATGTATATATATATATATATAAATATATATATATATATATATATATATATATATATATATATATATATATATATATATATATATTCAGAGGTATTAAATCTGTCAGCTTTAACATTTCTCCCCCTCATCAATCTACACTCCGTACCCTATAATAACAACGTGAAAAGTGAATTTTAGAAATTTTTGCCAATTTATTACAAAGGAAAAACTGAAATATCACGTTGACATAAGTATTCATACCCTTTACTCAGTAATTACTTGAAGCACCTTCCAATAATGAATAATGAATAATCCCATTATTCATTATGTATCAACATAAATTATTATGAGTTATTTTCAGACAAGGACATTTAATCTTAGTGATAGTTTTTTGCATCACATCTCTCATCTGATGTTACCAGCACTGACACTGGGAGATTGACGCATTTGGTAAATCACCTGAAAACTGTAAGTGAAAGCTGAGCTGATGCTGGTCCAAACTGCATGCTAACAAAGTATAACATTAAAGTACGAGTTTTGTCCTCGTCTCTCTTAAAACGTGTTTCATTCTAAATGATCAGTCATAACATTATTGCTGGGACAACAACAACAACAACAAAAAAACTCCTGGATAGAGTTGTGTAGGAGTGTGTTGTTGGTTTACTGCGTGAACAGTAAAACATAATAAAACATGATGATAAAGATTTAACTTTGGTTTTGACTCTAAATAAGTTCATCTACTCAGATGCTTCTCACTTTACTAAACACAGGTCACATCGATGTGTTAGCCTCAGCTCTTCCAAGCTGACTGGTACAATTTAACAAGCACATACTGTACATCCAAGAGAGAGGCTGTAGTAATTATCAACAGGACTACTAATAAATCTAAGTGCCCGGAGTAATATCAATTGAAAATTTAAGTAAGTAAGTAAGTAAAGTTTATTTAGTATTGCACCTTTCACAGAGTGAAGTCACAAAGTGCTTCACAAAAGTACATTTATTAAAGATAAACAACATGAAAGTTGCAAAATGGGGGTTGAACAATATACACCAGTCGGTGTATAAAGCATGCAACACCTTTAACGACAGAATTTCTAACCAAGTTATTTCTTGACCTGATGTTTCCACATGTCTAAAAAATATCTACAACTGCATACCTGAGTCAGTAAAGCATATAACCGACAGAAAAGCAGAGGCTCACTGCCTCCTCATCCAACCAGATAAATAAAAGTAAAGACTGACAGGCAGGATAACTCTCATAACTTTGATCATGCATTATGAATTCTGGATGTATTATTCATATGAGCTGAGAAGCATAGCTCGAGGATGTGGCCTTTTTCCCCTCTCCTTGGTGCTCACTGATACATGAGGAAATCTAGCCTTGTTTTCTCCCTGCTGCCTCGTCGCTACCTGCAAATCAGAAAATCTCTCCCCTCACCCCTCTGAGGCTTTGTGCTCTCCACGTATCCACCGTCTGGGGCTTTGCAAGGGCTGAGCACAGATTCGGCGCAAGTTAGGCAGCAGAACCGTCACAACTTATCATTTGTTCCACTGTGATGTGCTTTTTGTCAGCTAAGGAAATTGGCTCTGGATTTTAGGTGACCAGGGAGAAGTGAAGAAAAGGCTTGTTTGTGTGTTTGTTCAGCACCCTTTGTCTTGTATGGAGGTTTATTAATGACAAAAATCCAGGCTAAACAAATAAGTTTAAATCTGTAATTAGTCTATATGTTAAGATTTGAGAGCATGCAGAAACAGATTTGTAAATGCAAAAAAAGAATTTAAGATTAGGAAGCTTGAAATCTGCAGTTCTCCCTTCTCTCTTTATCCATTTTTCTCCAGTTGTTTTTGCAGAGTTTGGCTACTAGAGAACTTGAGAGGGTGCTTACACATCAGAGTCTTACGCAAGCACAAAACAAATCAGAGCGGTGTCCAATCTGCAAGTCAAGAGTTCAGGGTAGGCATGGACGACGCAGAACAGTTTAAGAGTGATCAAGGACAGAATTATGAGTGTCATCCACGAATTTCGCCTCAAGCAGTGTTGTATCGCTAAAGTAAACTGTGGGGCTTCATTTTCTTGTTAATTTCAAAGTTCCTTGTTTGTTTTTGGTGGTTTGTATCACGTACATACTTAGCCTGGCAGAAGAACCACTGGATTTGACATTAGATCTGGTCTCCAATTAATGAGTGGCTTACAGGTCCCATGAAATACTGTATTATCTTTACTTCTTTGATGTCATGTAAGTCCTGTTGTACAGTAACAGCTTGTTGATGAGAACTATTAAAGTCATGATCCTTAAACCTGCAATAACTTCTTCTTTTGGCCACTTGGAGGCAGCGAAAACAGGTTGTGAACACTGACTTGAAGTTGATATGGTGAACTTATTAGCAAACAGTCACTTATTTACCCCTGCGGTTGTGTTCTATTCAAATTTGTCCTATTTACAGGTATGCTGTCTGAAAAATGTGTATTTCATCTGACTGGCAAAAGGCTTTGACCTTTCTACGTTAAAATTTGACTGGAACACAGGAAGTGAGTGGGTGAGGCTTCGATTAAGAGCCAAGTGTATTAAAAACAATAAGGAACCACAGGGGGTTCCTGTGACAAAATATGATATAATATTATACAAAATATTATATACAACTATAACTATAGCAGTGGTGGAAAGTAACTAAGTGCATTTAGTCTAGTACTGCACAATTTCGAGGTATTTGTACTCTACTTGAGTATTTTTCTTACTTTTTTGCTACTTTATACTTCCACTCCACTACATTTTATAAGGAAATACTGTACTTTTTGCGCCACTACATTTATCTGACAACTTTAGTTACTAGTAAGTATTAAGATGACGATTTTATACAGTGGATATTATAACAAGCTTTTAGAATATAACACAAGTTGTTAAGGATTTCACCAGTGGTTTCCAACTTTATTGGCTTCTCATGTCTTACAAAAAGCAGCGTGTAGTCAGGGTCACATTTCAGAGGGCTATGAGTTGTTCACAGCTCCACCATATAGTGATTTTCCCCTCTAAACTTCTCACATGGTTTCATTGAAATAAAAATCAAAGATTAGAGAAAAAGTCCAAAAACTGAAAACAGATTTGTGTATCAGAACTTTGTTTTTTTTCTTTCCTCTCCCATGAATCATCTGACAACCCCTCAGATTTCTCTGGTGTCCCTGTATACTGTATATGAGCTAATTCAAACTAGCTCCACCTCCAGGAGCTACAACAGTAACACACTTCTTACATGCTGGTGCTTCAGATAAATCCTCTAATGTTGTCAAATTTAATAATATATGAGTCAGAGGGACTAAACCAGTACATTTACTTTAATACCTGAACTACATTCTATTGCTAATCTCTGAACTGAACTGAACAAATTAATTTGAATCAGCAAAGTGATTCACATTTTATACCCTTATAAGCTGATAGCTGCTGTATAGACTTTACTTCTACTTTTTTACTTCTACTTTTGACTTATCAAAGCCCTTATCAATAATTTGTTGATAAGGGCTGTATCTGCATTTCCCAGAGTACCGGATAAGTATTTTGTGGTTTAAAATCTGTCAATTCGAGAGTTGAATGACCAATTACAACTGAATTTAGTTTTGTGACTGATAAATAGTTTTGTCATCAATAATCTTTCATGATTACCAGCTATCTCTGGCTAACAGGCCTCATTAACCCTTGGTGATCAAAGGAAGCTTTACTGCTCCATTGTATCTACAGACAAAACTTCCACATCAGTTACTGTTTTGATTCTGGCCTTGTTTGCTCAAATATAAAATATGAAAAACTGAAAAAAATATGAAACTATAAAATAGTAAATGAAAAAATAAATAAAAATCTTCTCCTCTGATGTATTTATTATAGTTACATGTATAAGATCAAGCAATGTTAGATAAATGATGTAGAGGCTCATCTTAGACTTAATAATAACTGTAAATTGGGGCCAGAGCAACTATTTGGACTAATTTCCTATTCACTGTAGTGGCACTTCCCTGTGATCCATCTTACAGAATGATAAGCCTGTCAGGGATTCAAAGAGCCGAAAACACCATGGATTGTTTTATGTTTTAACAATCAAATTAAAACCAAACCAATTAGAAGGAGCGTTCTGTGTGTGATAAATGTCTCTGATCACAGGGAGAATGTGCTCTATAAATTAAGAGATGAAAAGGTTGTAAATTTTCACAATATCTGGACTTCAAGAAACCAAGCATCCTTAGTTTTTATCACCAGGGTAATGAACATTTTGGTGCCCTGGGCCTATATGGGGATGGATCTTTTCATTATAATATGTTATGATAATTATAATTTTGGATTATATTGGTGTTTGTTTTTAATTCAGCTTTATTCATCTGTGTACCATGTCATCTGTTGAACTGAAGCCTTGTTTTAATCATAGCGATACGATACGATACGATACGATACGATACGATACATGAAAAACCTGGCTATTTGAATCCCTGTATAGTTCTAACATATATGTTTCTGATCATCTGTGCAGGATTGCCTTTGACTCCTCCACATGATCCTCCAAATGACTGCCTGTCATTTCTGTACTGAGGTGCAGGTATTATTAGACTTCTGTTTTAATGCTTTAATCCTACTTTTGATCATTTTTTTCCTGCATTCTACAACTTACAGCGCACACTATCTTATAGCTGCATTAACATTACAAGAACATAACATGCTGGTTTTATCAGATATTTCGTAAAGTGTGCTTATGTATTTGAGGAAGGATATCCCTGGGATCTGTTGTGGGAGGGAGGTCTGTCTTGGATTTAGACACCCTTTTTTGAAGCCCAGTATTAACAAAATACTGAAGTTTTCTACCCACAGTCGGCACTTTAAGGGGTTCAGGTGAAGCACTGGAGCCTGTGGACGAAGTCGCCTCAGCTACGCTGTAGCTGACATGTGCCTTCTCATGTGCACAATCTGTTTCTAGGTATACATGATTCTGGACACTGGACATCTGTATGACATAGTTATAAAGGTAGATGAATGCATAAAAACTGTATGGTAATAATATAATATAGTAGTAATAGAAAACAAGTCGGCAAAAGATGAGAATATTTCCGGTAATCCCATGCATGTTTGTCCATTTTGAAAGCTCATTAAACTGTTGCCCAGTTGCAGCAGCTGTACACATCATGTAAGCTGCTGTACACACACACAAACACACAAAAACAACTCCATCAGGTCTTACAGCAGCTATTCTAAGAGCTCACTTCCTAACTCTGCCTCTATCGATCGATATTAACACCATCAACATGAGCTCTGCAAACAGAGCTACACAGAAACACAAAGAGTGTTTGAAGTGAGAGGAAGAAAGAGCAATGGAGGGGAGGAGAGAAAAAGGGATTTGTCAGAATATTAAAGAAAGGGAGAAAGATGAGACAAAGCAAATAAAGGGAAGAAGGATGGAGGGAAGTGGGCAAGAAGGGAAACTAAGAATAAAGGGATGGAAACAATAGATGGAAAGGGAGTTGATTGGGTCCTTTTGAAGTTAATCCCCATCCAGCAAGCAGCCAGCCTCACAGCCCCACAATTAGAGGCAGCTGTAGCTTCAACCATCATCTTGATATTCACAAACTGTCGTATAAACACAGTCATTAAACTGATGGATCCACCCTTCTGCCCAGCATTTGCATTCTCCTCAAAGGCGATATCTCGTCATTTGCCATTTGAAGGAACAGATCTAATAGTGGAAGTGCTGCTGCATTACCACCCCACACCCCCCACCCCAGCAAGAGGCAAGTTAAACTCTGGACAGATGAGGACTTGAAGGTTAGCTACTAGACCATGTAGTTAACCACCAAATTAATCACTATTAAATGCAATTCAATTCAATTTAATTTTGTTTATATGGTGCCAAATCATAACGGAAGTTATCTCTGGGCACTTTTCATATTGAGCAGGTCTAGACTGTATTCTTTATAGTTACTACACTAGTTCCTAAGATTTGCTGAAAAAAATATTGACTTTTTTGTAAGTTCTTCATTCAAATTTAATCAAAGTGTTTTTGGAGCCATTGCTGCTACTTGAACTTCTAAAACTTCCAAATTGGTTTCAACTTTTAGCCATGGTGGAAGTGTTTAAGGCTAAAGTCATTCCTGACTTGCCCCCCTTAAACGCATGGAAAACATAAGCTGAGCCATGGCTGTGTTGTTGTGTTCAGAATTGTCATAGTTTATATCATACTATGACAGATGTTTCTTTGTCAGGCATTTAATTGACTGGATTAATCAAAGCAGACATTGCTGGCTGGTTATTATGTTCTTGAACATTTCTTCCTCAAATTACTGGCGCATTTCATGCAGCCGTATCTCAATATAAATTACATATACTGTAAATATTTTATCAATATTAGGCTTAGGCAGTCATCTACATTTTAATCATTGGGGTTTATCGCCCCCAATATTTAAGTTGTGTTTGGTGCCGCAAGGAGAGTGAGCACTATGAAGCATGACAGCTCAGTCTCAGTGTGATTAAACTGACATGGACTGTAGACAGACTGAACGGCTTCCAAAGGTGCAGTACCCCCCCAAATAACCACCAGGAGTAACAGACTGAAATCTTGTCTGCAGTTTAAGAAAATGTCATTTCCTTGTCAAAGCAAGTTTTTACTAATAACTACAAGTTATTTACTAACAAGTCTTTAAAAGGAAATTAATTGACACTCAGATATTTCTTTTTTTTTTCTTTGAAGTGGTTAACTGCTGAACCGCAAGGAAAGAATCCAACTGTACGTCAAATCTAAGCAGAAAAAAACATAATGTCCTCGATTTGTTCATTCTTTACCTTATGTCTCCTGCAGAAGATGGTGCTTTTAATATTCAAGCAGTCTTATTATTATCAGCCCTTTGTGCCTGTGCTTTGGCAGGTATCCACTGTTATCATTGCTTAGAAGGAAATTATTGCTCTATCATCTGGCTCAGAAGCTGTGTCAGCCCACCTCAGCCACGACCCCCACCATCCCAAGCCATACTCCCAAATAGCGTCTTTTCATCTTTATTATACAGGTTGGGAGCTCACAGTATGCCTCCAGCATATTAAAATTGAATGAGAATTGTTCCTGCTTTTCAGAAAGACACAGAGGGTCAACATTAGTAATACAGCCCAGACTACTTCAGCTGAGTTCAAGACATTTCCAAGACCTGGTCCAGTCCAGCCTGTGTCAAGAGTTTGTCCGAATGGGATTAAGACCATGTCATGACCAGGCCAGAGCAAATGGAGACCTATTCACGATTCAAGAGGAAGACAAATATAGGCATGTTTTGGTTTTTTTTTTGATAAAAAATAAATAAAAACTAGGAGTTTCTGTAGACTGGGCTGCTGGATTAAAGTGTACATATTAAGTTTACTTAACAAATCAAAGATACATATCAACTGTTTTCAGCTACTCTCAGATTGTCAGGAGGGCTGTCCCAAAAACAAATTGTGTGTCAGGATAACTAACTGAGAAACTTAGAGGCTTTTCTGGTGTATTAACAGCTTTTCAGACAGGAAGTGTTCTGAAATTGTTTCATAGGCTAACAAGGACCAACAAAATGCAGCATGCCAAGTGAGTGAAATCTTACTGTGGTATCTCTATAAACAGGAAAGATAAATTTATTCTGACATTCTGTTTTATTTGTATTCACTACTGGTTCCAGCATCAGCACATTTAATTGATTAATGTCATTATGTATCATCCCTGTATCCCTAGGAATTATGCCCCTGATTCGGGACCTGATGATTTACGTCAAATACCAATGCAGGAAGTATTTGAGTCCTTTATGTAGTATAGTGGAAGATGAGTGTGTGGAGGTCACGGTGGTGGATTGGCATGTAGCATGTAAGACTTTAATGCCGAAGACCAGAGTTTGTGTCCTGTATCAGACCTGCAATGCTTGTTTACCTTTTTATAAACAATGACCAAAGTCTTTCCCTTACCTCATGTCCTCTAAATTAAACGCCAAAGTACGTAATTCTTCATTGCCCTCCAGAACAACGTATATTGATGTGTTTTCTGATCTGACACCCTATAGATAGGGTGGCATCATATTACACTGCCCTCAGGAAACAAAGGTAGAAAACAGGAAACTAACTAACTACGGCTGCTTAGAGCACTTTGTCACTTAACATAAACAAATGTTGTTTGGGGCCATTTCCTTTGGAGGGGCAGTATCTTTTCTGGTGTAACAACAGTTTGCCATAACCTTGATCTTTCCCTAACCTTAACAATGCAATGATTGCATTGTTACAAATAAATTGTAGAAAGAAAGAATTTTAAAAATGTTGCAATTGAACATTAAAAAAAAACAAACAAAAAAACATTGTCACCGAACATAATCTAAACTTTGCAGAATCGTTCAATATCAATGTTCTTTTCTGGCGATAGGTTTGAATATACTGAACCTAATAACTTGCAGCCAAGAGATCTTTGCTCCTGTGCCTCAGCACCAGAAAGGAATAAACAACACTACAGCCAGCGTAGCAGCTCTGTGAGGCTGTGTTTAGGCACAGGGATGTTTTGCGCTAAATGTTAATATCAGTATGTCAACATACTCACAATGATGAGTATATGATAGTATTGACCATAATATCATAAACCAAAGCATTGGAAAATTTAAATTTGCCAAAAGAAAAGTCAGGGATCACCAGAGTCATTGGGACACATCAACTGAGCACCATGGGTGCCTGTACAAAGCATTTATCGAATTCATTTTATAGATATGGCCCAATAGTGGTGGACCAACTGTCAGACCAACATTGCCATCTGTAGATCCATGCTGCTAATGTGGTTAAAACACAACAAAATCCGGCGAGTCTAGACAATCAACATTTTTGCATATGAACTAATGTAAAGTGAGTTGTTCTAGAAAAGATCTACTAAACACCAGATGAGAGTTGATGAACTGAAGACAGATTGAGTCATAGCTGCATTATATTGATCAGTAACAGAGAGTAGCAAAGCAGAATTTTTTTTTCCATGGGAATGTCACTGATTAATTGTCGGTGTAATCCAGCTGAGCACTTTACATAGTGACCTGTCCCGTGTGGCTCTGAGGGCATCATAGTGAAGACTCCCACCGAGATTTGTCCTCCCTGACCGTGTACATCGCAAACAGGACAAGTTAGACTGTTAGGCTCAGTGCCAGGCGTTTGGAAGAGCCTCTGTATGCTACTCTGTGTCACTTAAACAGGGGAAGCAAGACCTCAAGAGACACTTTTCTGTTGCCGTCTCTCTCTTAAACATCCCCAAATAAGCAGAGCAGGTTTTTTCCTCCCCTAATAAGAGTGGATGATTAACAATGCTGGCAGGAGGGAGCAGACAACAGGCAACCACAGCAGCTCAAACTGTCTGCAGAGGTGTTTTGTTATTTGTTTTCCTTTAGCTCCTCCTAACACAGCCAACCGATGTGAAACTGTGCCATAAGACATCTCCCCGAATCCAAAGATTTGATGTATTTATTTATTTTTTTTAAAGAAGTCCATCTTCCCACAGACACTTTATTTTTGTTGCATTGTGCGTGGGAGACAGACAGAGATATCCTACTAATATATTGTTTGAGGTATTATCTAATTTAAATTAAGGTCATCCAGTTTTCTAAATCGCTGCTACCAGAATGTTTTTTTTTTTTTTTTTTTTAAATAATCTTTGTATTCTGTTCCAGTGTGGCCTGACCTACGTTCTCTCACCAGTCTACACTCAATACAGCAAACACTAGCAGTTCTTGACTTCTGACCCAGGTAAATGCTGCAGGCTACAGCATTTGATGAGACTGAAAAGTTGTATCATTAATTATTAGTGCTTTTGTTGATGATTGCTCCAACAGTGCACTGCTTTTTTCAAATCGAGTTACTCGGCTATATCTGGTGTGTGCTCCAAATGATTCCAGTGCATACAGTGATTGTTCGTACACAGTTTATTAACCTGTCAACAGCTCAGTGAATCAAAAGAATCAATTAGAAATTATTTTATTTGGTTCCCAAATTTCTGCCAGCACACTTAAATCAAATCACAGCACCATTTTTACAGTGATTAAGTATTGCACTACTGCCAGTGAGACCTCAGAATGATATGACAGTGGTGAAAATGATTGAATTTGTTGTAGAATATGTTTAGTTTTTATTATACAGTGAGACTATTGGCTTTACTAAGAAAATTCCAGTTTGGGACCAACATGTGAGGCAATAGCTAAGGTGGAAGAGAATCATTGCATGCTTCTACAATTTCGCAGCATCTAGTGGTCATTAAGGCTCACTAAATCTAATGTCATCCAGGCACAATTTAACAATTTTAGCAGCCTTTTTAACTTGTTCCTCTAAAGTCAAATTGAATCTAACCCAACTCCAAGATATTTAAAATGTTCAGCAATAATGATTTTTTCTCCATTTAGATGACTGCAGCAAAGAAAAAGAGCTGAGCACATCTCTGTTTTCTGTTTCAATACTACTTCTACTACAACTAATAATAAAAATAATAATAATTTATTATTATTATTATTATTATTGCTGTTGTTGTTGTTGTTGTCATTATTATCATTATCATTATAACACATTAACTGAATCAGTGTCGTTAAGAATAGAGTAGTTGTAGACTAATTCTCCTTACGATATGATTTTTCCTGATGCCAACAGCCGAATGTCATGTAGCAGAATTTTGTTTTAATTTCAGGCAATTTCCTATTATTTCATTCCTATTTGTATATCTATACATTATAAGAACATTGGATTGTTGTTAATTTCTCGTGTTAACTTTTTCCTGGAGAATTAAAGATTTCCCACAAGTAAAGTGAACTTTTTAAACATAATTATATGGTACTGTATGTTCTTTCAGAATAACATACCGCTGAACAAACTGTAAGGATTTTTAAAAAGAATGTACAATATGGCATATGTAGGGTCAGGCTGTATCTCTGACTCTGATTCATTCCATGAACATACATGTGACTAATCATGTGATCAGCTGAGAGTTGCTCCCAAAAGTGACTTTTACACTCGGCTGTAAGCAGGAGGAAGTCACTTGATGAATGTGTCTTATTGCTCAAACTCAGTCAGGAACATTTTCACTCTTAAGTTGGTAGTTTAGAGCATTCGTAAGTGTAATTCTTAGACCAATAGCATGTACTTCACAAAGAAAGCTAGCAATACTTTTGAGCCACAGATACTTGTACGTGGACAAAGATTAGAAGTTGTCAAAGAATTCAAATACCTTGGAATCATGAATGATTTAAATCTCTCCTCAGGTTAAGAGGGTTTGCAACAGAAATATAATTTAGCAAATTTCAAATTCATAAGGAATTGCATGTCAACCAAGGCTGCTTGAACGTACATGAAGGCTATGGTCCTATCACCCCCTAAACCTACTGTTTAACAAGTCGGTCACAGGCAAGTAGTTCAACCTTGAGGCCACTTGAATCTTTATTTGAACAAGACATGAAAAAAAAAAGTGTACATGGCATGGCTCCTCCCCCACTCAGGTGCCTTGTTCGGAAACGAGTAAATACAAATCAGATTACGAGAAGCGTCGCAGGAGGAAACTCCATTATCCCACTGAGGAAATCTGCTCTCAGCCAATCTGCCTAATCAATTAGAGCAGCGCATTAATGGAATGCTGTACCGGTCCACATCAGGGAATTTACCACTTACAGGTCCTTTTCTAGACAGTTAAGAAATGGGCTTACGCACCAAATCTGTCAGCACTAGTCTGGATGCTCTCATCATCTGACAAATTGCTGTCAATATATAACTTCTATGCTGCTTAACTGCCGTGTTGCTTGACTTACCCTAGTGATACTGTTGTCCTGTTTCTCATATCTGTTTTTGCCTATGTCTGTTTTTGCTCATATCTGTGTCCGTTTTGCAAAGCTCCTCTGTAATTGTAGATATTCTGCAACTTTTTGTTGTTGTTCTGTTAAACTCTAGTCTGAGCTGTTTCATTTGGCTGAAAATGTCTGTGTTCTGCTTGTGTCTCTCTGTGGTCTGTTTTTATTGTAATTGACATGCTTTACATTGAGATCATTGTCTTAAACCTTTTTCTTGATTTTAGGCTGCCAACTTCACACCCGGCCAGGGACTACGGATGAAAACTAGCCTTTCTACTAATTCTGGCATATTTACAGTAATGTTAATGAATGTGCACTTTGACTGAGAAATAAACTAAACAAAATAAATTAAACTAAACTAAACTCTGATTTAATTGCATCTCTGAGATTTTAAGTGGACTGAGGAGACCAAGGATTAGGTTACGGACAACAGGAACAGGTTCACTGGTGTACAGAGCTTTTAATCCTGGCCAATGGAGGAAAACCATCCAAATATCTGTTGCTGGCACTGGTTTGAGCATGTTGACACGAATGGTTGGTTGGTTGGTTCGGGACCTGTGTGGTTAGGGGACATGCCGGTCTACAAGTGATCAGACAAGAAAGCCTCCAAGAACAGAAAGGTCCCCCATGTCTTGGCCAAACAAAGTCGGCCTTCACATCTGCTGCTGCCTTTTATGCCTGGCAAGGCTTAGTAGCCAGGTGGACTCAGTTGGGCTGATTGGTCATTGGTGCCAGATGTTTGAGGCAACTCCCTGGTGTTCTGTGAGCCAGGGCCAGTTCTAACTTCAGCGCTTTGGCTAATTTGGATTCCCGTTTGGCAGCATCCATCTGATGCCGCACGGGCTCATGGCATGTAACACTGATGAGTTTTTACTAGAAAAAGCCTCAACTGATCTGATGCCTGGAGAGTCTCGTTACTGACCTAGTGTCTGTAACTCAAGTAACCACCCAGGTAAACTACATTTTATGAAACTTTTCGGGATGACATCAGGATTACCTACATACCTGAGGTAACTGATCAGCCAGCTGTCTGTCTGTAGTCTGGGCCATCCATGTGTCAAGTCTGTCTGTTTTTCATGTTATTAAAAATGTGGCTTCTGAGCTTGTTAAGACAAAAGCAAGACTTAGCAATATAAATATATATCTAAGAACATCAGTCAGCTGCTATTTTGGAATTTCAATTATTATTCATTTATTAATCATCTATTGTACATTTGGAAATACTAGGAAATTCTGATCACATAAAATCAAACCGATAACATTTCAGAGTTATAAAACCCTGTCTCTCCTGCCATAGTGCAGTATAGAACACTGTGCCGTGTTTTGGTGTCTGATATGCCATAATAGTCTTGGATCTTTCACTCAGACTGCAAGGATTGTATTTCATTGTATTACCGGTGTCTGAGCCCTCAACAATGCAGCCCTTTGTTTTGTTTTTTTGTTTGTTTTTTAAATAAAGACTGTTCTGGCATTTCTCCCCTCATATAAAGAGTAAAATGGAAGAGGACTGTCCTGCCTGCTGTGCCGTCACAGTGCAATGTCCTTTATGATCACCACTCACTGACTTATTGCTGCTGCTCACCTCTATCCCACTAATGGAGCAGCTGCAGTCCTAACAGCCCCTCCGCTGATGGGTGCACATTAGAACATGCAAGGTGCTCCTCTCTTTTTCATTATCCAACGATAATGCATCCAAAGCTGCACACACAAACACACACCCCTCTTATACATACATGCACACCGTACTGTACACACACACACAGCATGCCACAGCTCTGTCATCAACATAGCATTTGCCCTGTCCTTGGGGAATATTACCAGCTCATCTGTGATGGAGCCGGAGCCACTTGCACCATCTTGTACACCACAGCCAGGACTCTAATATGTAGATTTATCATCCCATTCGGAAGCTTTCACATTAATCACCTGTCAAGACAGCAACCGCTGAGCTTGCACTGAATGCATCTGTTTGTCTCCAACAAATGACATAGAGCTAAACATGTCACTGTCAGTAGATGAAGGTATACAATAAACACATGCTTTTGTTACATTATAAAGAAATGTTCATTATTCTACATTTACATTATTTATATATTTACATTATTTTCAGTTTATAAAATGAAATTAAAGCTCAAATGTGCATCTTTTAAAGATGAAAAATAGGATGTTTTATATATATTGCCAGTGTGGGTCTGTGACTTTGAATGACCTTTTTTAATGATAATAATATTTGTTATGAGCCACAGGGTGTTTGACCCCAGGGTGAAGGACTTGCTTCACTGCACTTTTTGCTACAGAAGTTGCATATTGTATGCTGTTTTCCTGAAGGGTGTAGATTTCTAAAACACAGGAAAACCTTGGTTTATAACCTACTTTCCAACGAACAATAAATGCAGTTTTTATATTTAATAATTTAAAGAATGAGAGGAGATCTATAATTACCATTACCTTCATGAAAATCGGTTCATTCTTGCTGTGGATTTCAACCTGTACCAAAAATGCCCATGTTGTGTATCTATCAAACTAAATAGGTGATCCATTGTAACAAATGGGGAGTTCAGATCTAAGAGGACAGGAAACGATGGATTTCCCGGCTTGGCTGATAACAGAGGATCATTCATCACTGGAAGAAGCGGAATCTCAGCACTGTGATGATGAGCTGGACTGAAACCTCTCAAACAGACAGTGCTCATTCATTACAGATAAGAGTTCAGTGATTTTTTTCAAAAACCTTTGGATGAGAGGGGAGTGATTGAAGCACTGCAATGAAGTGTTAATTTCGTCAGAGGAGATTCTGAAAGACAATGGGTGGATGAAAAATGTTAGAGAGCAATGTTTAAACTAAAGAACTGAATACATAGAAAATCCTTCTGGAAAACAGTATAAAGAATACCAAGAGGCCATAATTGAAATAAGCATGTTTGTCTGCTTTTACTATGTCTTTAGGCTTCTACTTCAACTGCTTACTTGTAGGCTTTTTCTGGCAGTTTCTCCCATGGAAACAGCAGTATTATTTTTTTTTCATTGGAGTCTAAAACATCACGGTGCCACATTTATGAGCTGTCATAATTTGTAGTACATTTACCACTGTGCGTATGTATGACAGAGAGTGAAGCCATTTATTCTGGTTATATATTCACACAGTCAGCCTGCTTTTGTACCATTAATACATTGTGGCTGAGTGCAGCATTCGTCAAACCCACAGCCTCATTCATAAAACCTAACCCCAGCCCCAGTCTTTGATCACGGTCTGTAACCAATTCAGCTCAGTCTCCACGCTTAGCGCTAATTGTCAAAAACACTGTGTGGTCTTTTGTTGACTTGTAGAGCAAATCAGAATCCTGTTTAATGACCACACATTTACACATCAATTCAGCACTGTAGCTCTATGGTGCCATTGATAATCTGGATGACTTAGTACAGTTGCAGAGTGCTGAGTAAAGCAAAACAGTGAAATATCTAAAGAAAGGTGTTTTTAAGAACAGAGCTGTCTTGTTAGCTGTTGTTGTATTTCACATTCATAAGGTAAATGTTTGCTTGCTAATAGACTTTTGAGGCACCTAGGACATCACGCAGGAAGACAGATGTGATGTTCGGTGGCAGTGAGATAACGAAGCGGTCCATCTATAGTGACAGTACAACAGGCAACACTGCATACTGATGACACAGTGTCAGTGAAGTGGGGATGGATACAGGCAGTTAAAAGAATGCTCACACATTTTGGGAAATGTGTTTGTTTTTTGCTTTACTGTCATTTGAAAGATGGCTCTGTTCTGCTCAGCTGTCCATTAAGCAATGACAGTGTGACAGTGAGCCAAAACCAGAACCTTGAAAGTAAAGCCGCTAAACAGAATTCAGACACCAATAGTTATATTATTTACACCTGCGCTTTTCCTACTGTGACATTCGAACATGTCCTGATGTGATAACTCTGTTGGAGTTAAGTAGCTACTGAGTTAATTACCCCATAAATGGTTCTTGTACAGGCCAAGTTTTGTACTGAACTTTACAGTTCAAAATAAGACCATCTTCCCCAGAAATTCAACAGCGTCGACGGCTTCGGCCAGTGCTCCGAAAACGGCATCCGTTTATCTTCAAATGACAAAGCTTCAGTAATTATGTTGGGAGCAAAAGGGGAACTCAGGTGACGCTGACACAGACTCATGCAACATGGAGTCTAAATGGGCCACATTTCAGCCACTATTTCATACTTGTTCCGTTGTCTGGCAACAGAAATAGAAGAACGTGTAAATGAGAACAGCTTTTTTTGTATATGTGAGCACAGAATGTAGGAGAGAAGCAGATAAAGGGTGGTCCAGCCATATACTAGGTTTTGACCTTGTCTTGTGATCTGTAACAGCTTTGGAAGGTACAGACAAATGATGTTGTTCTGTTAACAGGGGCATCACGTCAAAAAACACTTCCATGTGTCATTCTAGAGGGCCTAGATAAATAATGTACTTTGTTGTTTCATAAGGAGGACTTGCTGTTCAAACCAGTAATGTACGGAACTTTTATTAATGAAGTGAAAAGGGTCAGAAACAGGGCCGTAACATCACAGCATTATGAACAGCTATGCAGTCGGTTGCCTGCATAATAATGCATTTTCCAAGGAGAAATAAATAAATGAACTACAATGAGTTTTTGAACTCAACAAAACACAAACGATTCAAACCAACAACTGGATTTGTAATTTCCACCTCCTATCACCATCATCATAATGACAGACACCCTTTTATTCATGTACTTAAAGAACTTAAATTTTGATAATACCAAGAGTAATTGTATTTTTCTTCTTGTTTTCATCAGGCAGATAAAGCTGGAACAGAACATACTGTACATGTTACGGCAGCACACCTGTCAAATTTAGATGGAACCTCAAGTGTCAGAACTAGTACATCTGTTGTGCTGCAAGAAAACATTTGCTTATTCACTTTTCTTCTAATAAGGCCTAAGGCTACAACATGAAATGCACACACAGATCCTTTACACACATGGCACTTTAATGCATCTCATTTGTTGCTATATTCGATTCAGCTAAATTACACCTACACATCACTAATGTTCACACTGACATCTGCAAACCACATACAACTGTGTACACTTCTTCACTTCCTCAACTTTGTCCAGAAGCAATTTTGGTTTGTGGCCAGGAATTAAACACAACAGGACACGGAAGTGCACCGATGACAACAAACAAAAACATTCCACAGACCAGAATATTAAAGAAAGGAGATAAGACAAAATAGACTTTATTGATCTCACACAGGAAAATTGAAGTAAATACACAAAAGAAAATTCATAAAAATGTTTTAAAAAGACACCGCTACCCTTCTTGTACAAAGTGGAAGATTAATACCCACACAAAATATGCAACCGAATAAAGCATAGTTCTGGGTAAGATAAAGTGCAGGTAAGCATGCTTAAACTACACTGATCACCGATATATATATCCATTATATGGATATATATATACATATATACATATATATATATATATACACATTATATACTGTATATTTATATATAGAAAAGAATGTGTAGTCAGTATGTATGCAAATTAGTGACTTTAACGCTGTCTGCAATTCCTATGTGTGTGATCTTTCACCTACGTCTCTGCCGTAGGTGATTTGCTCAATGCGATTCAGCTCTCCTAGGACGGAGGTGAAAAAGATGTTACATCTTTGCTGTCAGTTCAACAAAACTCCATTGGTGAATGATCTGCCATCACAAAGCACTCCAGACCTGCAGACAGCAGGCTTAGCTCAGCAGGTGGTGTCTGTGTGTGTGGTGTGTGGTGTGTGGGCTGCCTAACTGGTTTTAAAACCGGATTCACTTAAAATCAAACATCAGTATCGAACAATTGTCTTCCATGGTCTTGTAAGGTGAATGATAAAGCTTTCAAACACCAAAATATGCCTAAATACACCTTCAGTTGTTATTCATGGCCCTTTACCAGCAAACATACTCAGTGAGCAAATTGAATGAATGAGGTGCATTTATGAAACATTGTGTCCAGTTCTCTCAATAACTCATCATTTTCTCTTTTTTGCAACTCCTCTAGCATCTGCAGTGTTCCTGGTTTACTTACTGGCGAACAGCCAGTAAATTGACTTTGTGACAGTCATAATCATTCTGGCTACATCAGTGTTCACCAATTACATGTTAGTTTAGTGACTTCCTGGGGTCCAGTAGTCAAACTTGGCTGTAAGTGTTACAGAGAAAGGATGCATCTATGTTTTTTTTTTTTTTTTTTACAAGCGTTGTCATTTTCAGTAGCGTTAGATGTTCAGGTATACAGTACATTACAGTGAGTGAGACACAGAGCTTTATCAGTGTGCATAGACTCACTATAAATGCTGCTCTGCTAACTGGATTATAAACCAGTGGAAAATGTAGGTTGTCGTTGAACAGGGATGTTTCCTTTTTCCTGTAGGGCAAAATGAGTTTTCCTAACATCAATCAGCCCCACAAATTAATTGTTATTCCCTGAAAACATTAAGCCACGATTCAAAGCTACCTCAGAAATCATTGCCAAGAATTATTAAAAGCTCTCCAACATCGGAATCATTTAAGTGTGATGGCAACTGTGAAATCCAAAATAAATCCGTTCACAGTGTGTGGTGTGTGCAATGAGCTGGACCAATGAGTTACCAATTTCTCAAAACAGTATTTATGAAAACTTAAAAGCAGTATTTATAATATCTATTTTTGTAATGTTTTCCCATCTGTGCATTTTTTAGATTTCAAGATTTGTAGTCAGTGCCCAGTAAAATCAAAACCTAAAACCTATACTAATGCACTTAAATAGAAGCAATGAATTCCACTTCAAACTGGAACTGTTTAACTACATTGCATCACATACCATCATTTCTCAAATAGTGGCCAGAGCCTTTATAATTTTAGCTTCATCACTTTATCATATTTAATAATCCGCCCGTTTTCTGATCTGCTCATGTTTTTAATGGCTGTCAATGCAAACTCAGTAGTTCCTCCATGTTTACCTGTTGCCTTGATAAGTTCAGCATAATGTACAATAGCAGAGTCCTGCTCTGGTTCTCTGAGTTTATCTTTTTAACAGAATGGCCGCTTTTTATTTATAAATAAACCTCCTGCACAGATGTTTCATATTAAAAGTCTTCCAATGGGTTCTAATGACATAAGCTCTCCTTTACCTGGGAGGATTTGAATGTAAAACATCTGCAGAAACATCTGAAACATCTGGCTTAACAGCAAAAGAAAGAAGTAAGAAAGTGATTGATTGTTTAGCAAATGAAAGCAGCAGTTGTGTTAAAGAGAGAAATTCAGAACAGCAGGGTGATGAATATGACATCACTGTGCTGTTGTGCTGATGGAATTACTGCTGCGGAAATGTACGCTATGCTGAATTTAGCACGTGAGCCACTGACAACCCCAAAATGCTATGTAAGGCTATTGTTCCACTCCATTTGTGAGCATGTTTATTCAAACTGTGAAACACAAGAGTAAAATGTGAAACCTCTCAAGTCCGAACTTTGAAATTCTACCGTTGGTAAGAAAGCTCAGGAAAATTATACTAAAGCTGTCAATACTATGTTTTTTTTAGATTATCAGTCTATCATTGCATTATCAAGTATAAGTAACAAGTATTTTTTTTCTATTTTGAGTAAAGCCGACTCTCTGTAAATGAGTTGCATGACAGGCCTTGAAAATGCATGACAATTTGTTTGTTTTTAAAAAGGAATTTAGTAAAACTGGTGAATTTGACAAGTTCTTTAAAAATCACTGGTATGTACCACTGAAGAATGAATCTCTGAATGATTTATGGACCATTATATGCACTTAAACCAATGGCTACATAAGTGTCACATGGGTGCACAAGTGCAACGATGTTACCAATGTGACTTTGTATGCCGCTTGTACTGTACATACAGGATCCCCCAAAGACATATTAGCATGACTATTGGATAGCCCCCATGTTTTCACCTGCGACTGGTCTCCTACAGTATGTTTTGTAATAATAATGTTGAGAAATGTGAATCTGCTATAATAAGAAGGTTTGGAGTGATCATTTTCATTTTTATCCTTACAGTCAAGATGACTTACTGAGACACTATTAAAGGAAGGTAGAAATCTACTAATATGTTTTATTATATAACATAAAAAGGTTGTGTCAGAGGTTTTAAGATGTACATGTAGAGTTTCCATTGTCAACAGTTTATTTGCAGTTTGTGCTTCATACTCGTCCCCCTTTCCCAATCACATTCAATCTAAGAATTTAAGCGCGTTTTCTAAAAGTGTTTTTACAAACGCTCTACAATTTTTAGACACATTTCACAAAGTAGTGCTAAATAGTGAGAGCGCTCACATGCTATTAAAAGAATCTTAACGTAGCTGTCTGTGATGCTTAAGATGTGTCTGAGCACACTTTACAGCAACATGGGCTAATTAACTATCTGTAAACTCTGCTATATATCAAAATGCATAAATCAGAAAGGGTAAACATTGTAAAAGGCACAAAAAAATGGATAATACTATTTCAGTATGAAAATGAAGGGTATTGTTCATTTACCAATCAGAGTTTTCAGCTTAATGCTCTTTATGATACATGTTACTGTCAGATCCATTTGTTTTGGGCTTATACCTGTACAAATGGAAAATATCTTTTTTTTCCAATAGATTAGAAACTGTTAAATGTGATGATGCACATATTTAGCTAAACCAAGTACAGGGTAAACAATTTAGTCTCATCACATTTATCTATCTATCTATACATCCTGTATATTATATATATATATATATATATATATATATATATATATGCTGCTAATATCTAATAATAATGCTGGTGCTTTATTATTAGATATTGACAATTAGATGTTCCTGTAGCCAGACACAGTTCAGTATGTTTGTGAACTTGAGCATTATCCATCCCACAGTCAGAGACCCCAGAACCATAACCTCAGTGAACAGTATGATCTAGTTGTAAAGCCTGGAGCTGCTAGTCTGTCAGTAACACAGTTTATGAGTTCATGGTATCATAAACTTACCACCAAAAAAAAAAAAAAAAAAAAAAAATTCAACTAGAAAATACTCTTACATCACACATAGTTTTTCATTTAACTGAGCATCAACCTTAAAGTTTTACTGAAGCACAGAGGATGGAAGATTGATAACTAGAATTAGAAAAACTTGATCCCTGAAGGGAAATTGCTTTGTTACAATTGCAATAGGGGTAAAAACTGCTATAGTAGTACTAATAATAAATACACACCAAGTGAAAAGAACTCTATACATATAAAGTATGGATGTAGCCCCAAGGCTTAGAGTTCTGGGTTGTGTCAGGGCTGCAGAATCTTTTCTATTCCAGTCCGTCTGAACTGTCGTTGATGGTAGTGATGGGATCTGGAGTATCTTCCCTCTCTTCCCGCACCACTTCATTCCTACTCTGCATCCTCTGTGTGTCTCCCTCTGATTTCTAAGGGGATGTCCGTTGTTGTGATCACCATGCTGGCCGGCTTCAGTGGGATCAGCTGGTCCCTGGTGTAGACAATGCGACCGTGGAGTTGCTGCGCAACAGTAGCGTTGCTTAATGATAGCATTCAAAAAAGTAGCTGAATAAGTAATTTCACGGTGAAAAAAACAGATAAGAACGCTCTCTACTAGCATGTTTAGAGAGGGCACGGCTTAAATAAGTCACAAGTAAAAATTTAAATAAGTAGGACAAAGAGAAGAAAGCGAACAGGAGCAACTGCAACAGGCTGCACGCACAGTCAGCACACACGAAAACAAAAAAAAACTTAATACTGAGTATAGAATACTGTGTTGTAGTTTTTTTTCTTTTTTCCCCACAAATACAATATATTTTGTATTCAATGTAGTCAGTTACAGTTAGTCAGTGCCATAGTCTTGCCACTGAAATTGAAACTACAAGGGACCAAATAGCATATCACCAATAATTAAAACAACAGAAAGACTAATATTTGCATTCACTTGGATGCATGGATGAATGGATGGATCGATGGAACCGCTTTATATATAATGTATACACACTGATCAGCCACAGCATTAAAATCAGTTGCCAGTTTTAGGATGGAAAACCTGGGAACCCACAGTAAAGAGGACTGAAATGCATGACTCTGAAGCAGCCACTGGGTTCAAAATTTAAATTCTTTACTTTCAGAATGTGGTCGGTACAAAGTCAGTCAGCAGAGCAGGCAAACAAATCCACCAAGTAGTAGGCAGAGGCACAGTCAGACTAAACTAACATTAATCAAAAACCAGGAACACTAAACACAATACTGGAACGCTTGACACAAAGGACGAAGATGAATTGGCACAGACAAAGGGGAGCACAAAGACTAAATACACTAGGTTGGAGAAGACAATGAGATAAAGGTGAAACTCATCAGGGCGGGGGAGACAATGACACTGCCTGGAGAAAGACAAGGACAGGGACTGGGAATCTGAAACAAGAGGAGAGGTGAATAACACAGAATAAAACAGGAAACAGTGCAACAACGAAAAACTTGGTAAAGATCTTGTTATTGATGGTGATGTCGTTGACACCTAGGTAGTTGATGCAGGGCTGGAGCGACTTGTCTTCATTGTTACTATGATGACTAAAGTCCGGTCAATCTGCCGCTGCTCCACTCCATTAGGACATATTGATGTTACCATCACAATAAAGATCTAGTCCGCGGCCGCTGGTACACTGCTTTGGGTCCTATCCAACAGTAGGGACAAGCAACCTATATATGGTCATTTAGGTTGGTTTATGGTAATGTTTGGGCAATCACAGCACTTGGTTAAGGACGCTTTAAAAAAAACAAACATGATCTTTCCCTAACCTTAACCAAAGTGCATTTGTTGCCTAAACCCAACAACAGAGGAGGGTCTGGATGCAAACCACGGTCTCTGGTGCAACAGTCCTATGCTTTGTACACTCAGCAGGCCAACTACACACTGGTGGCATTGGTGCAGTTCATAAATGTAGCAAATAATTCAGTCAAAAAATATTGCCTCTGAACGTAATCCAGCCAGTGACTACATTTGCCGCGTAATTTCTAGGAGACAGGGTTGAACAAGCTCGTTGTTTATGGATGTTAAAGTGTCAAGCGTGTCTAGTTTAAAAAATCAGCAGGAAAGCTTGGTGATATATGGCGCTACAATATGTAATAGGGGTATTCTGTGGTACACCTCCTCACTGTCATGAAGTGAAGTGTTTCTATTATTTCGTCCAACCCATTTACATCAGTGAGGGTAAGCTATATAAGAGAAACACCTCTCTGAATAATGCAATACAGTTCAACAGCAGCACAAACTACAGCCTCCAAAAGTGTTATACAGTTGAATCAACACCTCTCTAAAACCTTCATGAAGATAGGATTTATTGCAGGACTGTTGTATTAGTATTGTAATTGTAATTGTATTAGACTGCATAAGTCTTGGCTAGGTGTACCTAACAAACTGCCAGCTGAGTTTATACAGCAGCCCTTGTATAAATATTTCTACAACCTAAAGATTAGAGAGGAAAATTGTGGCTATCTCAGAGCATCTCAGACAAACAACAGGGAGTCCTGGTTCAGGGAAACTGTGAGGCATCAGTAGTCACATCACATCATTGTGTTCCAACTGCAATTTTCAACCGCTGAGTGTTAGAGAGTGCAAACAGAGAGGGGAAGGGGAAGAATTACAGTAGTCACCTCTGTGATGCAGCCTGTCTAATGGTATGGTGGAAAGGAAACAGACACACACCTACAATAACCCAGCAAAAATGGAAAAAATACTACATGGTTTATGCTTATATACAATCACAATTGTGTATAATTGCTAAATGTATTGCTTTTTTTTGTTGCTGTTGAGAATGCATTTATTAAGATGCTGTATGTATGCAAGTAAAATCAGCAGCGAACTGGAGGGAATTGGAGAGATTAAAGAGACCTGCCATTATGGGCAGGGGCGGCCCCTGCTCCAGCCCGCATGCTATACAAGAGAGCATGGAATAGGAGGAGAAATAACTAACGATAGGCAAAATCCATACAGACGTAGTACATGGTACAACATATCTAAACTATACACTGTGTACTATGTAAGGCTGTGTCACATGTAGATACTTGTATATGTTTATTTAATTTCCATTGTGGGAGATCTCCTGATACATTGTACAGTATGTTGGCTATATTTGTCCCTAAGGTCAATTTATCATATTGTTTGATGCTGTACTACATTGTTTGTTGTTAATAATGTGTCTGCATAATTCAATGAGGGATGGGTCATGACACTGGCCAGACACAACAATTAAACTATACATTGATTAATTCATTCATATGAGAAATCTCATCATTTTGAGATGGTTTTCACAGATTTAGCAACAACTCTGTTTACCAGCTGTATGTAATTTACACTCAACAACTACCCAGCAACCTGCTAGCTCCTGGTCTCAGACTGATGTGAGGAGGTGAAGACCCACCACTTTGTTGGTGTTTTAGAACCAGGCAGCCTATCTGTAATTTTTTTTAAACATCTGAGTTTTCTTTTTTTTTTTTGGTTTATTTGTTGTTGATGTTGAACTAATTTACAGGATTTGTTTGAATTCTTTGTTTTTCTTTTATATCTACATGAGTAAATTTACCAGCCAGTTGTCACTGCAGCCGGAGAAATCAAAGGTTGTCAACTAATCCTTTCACTTCCTACAGCTTGTTAAGACACCATTATTTTTACATTAATAAGCAGCTCTTGGACTTTAAAGTGATTTTCATATTCAAAATGATCATTTGCCCAATCCTGCAACAAATGTATCTGCATTCATTCAGACTGTCTGGAGAGTCTATGATACAAAAGACTGACAATTTTATACAATATCTATAAATACTGCCGTACAAATGTTAATGTGCCGACTGAGTTTGCAGTAGAGTAGCACTGACTTTATTGGAATAGACTGCATGTGCTCTTTGCAGTCCTCTGCATATTGTCTCCCCAGCAGATCAATGAAGCTCATAATAGGAGTTGGTCTTCACTTATGTGATAACTGGATGAACTAATTATACTGGAGAGAACCATCATAAGAAGAAAGGTGGAATGCATTCTATTACAAGTTGTGTTGGAATTGATATATACAGTAAAAGTCAGATCAAAGCCGTGAAGTTCGTTGATGGAGGTAGCAGCGATATAAAAAGGCATGCAAATATATCAGAGTGCTAAGCAACGAGCATTGTTAAACTGCATACGAATAACACTGCAGCCATATACAGAGTAGGAACGGTTCAGGAGAGGGGTTTATTTTGAACTATTACTACTTGTTAGTAACTGAGTTTGCTGCATAACCAGACAGAAACACATAGCTAAGACCCAAAGCTGTCTTGATCTAAAAAAATGAAAGTATCCTGAAATGCAAAGACAGCTTATTTTCTAGTCAATATGTCAGGGTAGATTCACTGTAGGACTTGCCCTACTCACTTCAGTTCTTCACGCTTCTTATTTAAGTTCTTTAACGTCAGTTAACCTCACACTTTAAATTGGAACTCTCTGTGTAGTTACTCGGGTTCATTAGTAGGAAAGAGCTGCAGATGTGGCATTTCAGTGTTAAACAAACAGGTTTATCTTAAGTTTGAATCAGTAATGTTCAGCAATTGTGGAACTTGAAAATTAATTCATAACGAGTGGGTTTTAGTTAAGGTCTGGTGGAGATTTAATCCTTAAAAGTGCCCTGTGAGAGCCAGAAGATCCATTATTACTGTATAATTTGATTACCAAATGTAATTATTTAGTGTAATGTTCCTTTACATCTATCTGTTAATGTGAGCATATGAGTCTGCAAACAAACAGTCTGTCAGTATGGGAATATATTAGCCATGATCTAAATGTCAACATCTGGTTATTGATTGATTGTAGCTGTATTAACCACATGCTCCTACCATGTAAAACAGATTTTAACAAGACAACCTTTCACATCTTGACTGCTGACAGTCAGTGCGGCTGCGTTGGAAATGCAAAGGAAGGGTAAAGGTGCCTTTAGGTCTCCAGCTTTAGCAAATAAAGCTAAGAGGATGACAAACTGCCAGAGGGAAGAGATCAAGATATGGGAGAATGAGAACAGTTAGACGAAGAAGAACTGAATGTGAGGGATAAAGAGCCGTGTGGAAAAATAGGGCAGAAAAAGAATGAGAGAGGAAGAGAATCAGAAACTGAGGGAGGTAAAGACTAAGAGACGTGTGCATTGCTGCCACAGTTCCATCTACATCTTGTGGTATGTTTTTTGTCTGTTCAAATAAATTCCACTACAGTAATATAATCAGTAAAATATTTACCTGTAGAAGTAGTATATATTTTTGTGTAGGGACACCTGCTCGCTGCTCTCCTATGCCACTCTGCCAAAACCTCTTGCCACCCCATGTAAAATTTTCTAGATCCACTACTGGGTCTCAATAGCTATTGCCACTACTTCAAGCCGCATATACAGTGGCTTCAGAAAGTATTCAGTCCCCTTCAATTTTTCTACACTGTATTATGTTGTAGACTTAATTGTAATCGGATAAAATTTCCCAGCTACACTCAACAATCCATAATGACAAAGTGAGAACAAGGTTTTTGTAATTTTTTATCAAATTTATAAAAATCAAAAACTGAAATCTCTCATTTACAAAAGCTTTCAGACCCTTAATTCAGTATTTTGTTGAGGCCCCTTTGTAGCAATTACAGCTTCAAGTCTTCTGGGGTGAGTCTCTACAAGCTATGCACACCTGGTTTTGGGCAGTTTATCCCATTCTTTCTGTCAGATCCTCTTAAGCTCCGTCAGATTGAATGGGAAGCATTTGTGAACTGCCATCCTCAGGCCTCCACAGATGTTCTATGGGGTTTAAGTCTGGGCTTTGGCTGAGTCACTCAAAGACAGTCAGAGACTTGTCCTGGAGCCACTCCAGCGTTGTCTTGGCTGTTTGTTTCAGGTCATTGTTGTGCTGAAATGTGAACTGCCACCCCAGGCTCATTTTGGGTGCACTCTGGAGCAGGTTTTCTTCAAGGACCTCTCTGTATTTGGCTGTATTCATCCTTCCCTCAATTCTAACCAGATTGCCTGTTCCTGCTGCTGAGAAGCACCCATAGCATAATGCTGTTGTCACCATGTTTCACCGGGATCCACCTGACCACAATCTGGAATGCCATAGCAAAGGGTCTAAATACTTTTGTAAATAAGGGATTTAAGTTTTTCGTTTTTAATAAGTTTGCAAAATTTCTAAAGACATTTTCAGCTTGTCATTATGGGTTATTGAGTTTAGATTGATGGGCAAAACGGCAATTGTATCCAATTAAAATGAAATGTACAAGTGTCTAAAAAAGTGAAGCGGTCTGAATACTTTAGGAGACCATCATAAATGTTGACATTTCCTACCAACTTTTCTATCTTTTAATCAGGAAAGGAATATTTTACTAACCTTAGCCATGTCGAGATTTTTAAAGGGACACTACACTGATTTTCGGTTTTACAAATAAAGAACAGTTAAATGATCATGAGGAGTATTCCTGAGCCTGATCTTGAGTCTTGAAATGTTTAACGGAAAGCCTGCATTACACCCTGGGCCATAATATTTGAAACATATTGGCCCTTATATGCCCGGGGGGATCTAATGAAAGATACTATTGATTGGAATAATGGGAAACAAAGGATCCAAGACTTTTGCAGGATGACAGCTAACAGACTAAAAACGTCAGGATATCCCAGCCTCTGCTGCTTTGATTTCTTTTCCCTCAAATTTATGAAAGTGCCATAATAAATCCCTGCAGCACCGCTTTAACTATAATGACGAGGTTTCCTAATTGTAACCGAGTATAATTTGAACCTAAGCAATTATGTTTTATATGATGCACGCATGTCCTTCTTCATGATAAATTGCAAAGCCAATTTTTAAAAAATATCCTCCATTGTTTACAACCATGTTGGCTCATTTTGAGGCGTCTTGTCTGTTTTTCCAAGTACATTATGTTTATGTTACCACCACGACCTGTCGATAATGTGAAAAAGGCAGCTGTAATGTCTATCGTCTCACACACGTGCTTGCGCTAATGCTTATGCAACCTTGTGTACATGAGGGATTTTAACAAAATGGGGGCTCACTTGTAAATACATTGCTCCATAGCACTACTAGTTGTCAAAAACTCCACAGGCGGCTTTGTACTAAGTAGTTTTATTGTCTAAACCTAACCATAGAGTTGGAAAAGTGCAGGAAAAGTGCATATATCATATTTTTTAATGTACTAAGTATCAAAAGGAAAAATCCTTATTATTTATCATTAAATTAGAAGAACCTCTTTCAGATTAATACATTATGATATATTAATAGTAACATTTTTATAATACTCATTTCTTAACAGGTATGTAGCAGTTGAAGGTGAGCTAATTTTATCTTTTCTAAGCTATTTTAGAGTTTAATTTTTAACAATGCATTGTATTTTAGAAATTTGTAACATATTTTAAATATATTCCAAAATATTAATCATCAAATAAACTAGCAACTACTGCTGTCAGTAAAAAAAAAAAACTCTCTGAAATGTAGTGGGGTAGACGTATAAAATTAATTACATTAAATATAAACACTTTCAAGGAAAGTACTAGACACTCAAAAGTGCAGTACTTAAGCCTGTGTATTTAGTTAATTGTACCAACAGCTTATTAAATGTATTTTATGTATTTAAATGTTTTCTCAGGTCTCACTTGTAACAAGGATCTTGATGTGAATTGCAAATCCTGAATAAACAAAGCACGACTAACTAATTGACTAACATGTCTCTTTCCATTATCCCTGGTGGTGTCTGCCTTCTGCTTTCCCAGAATAGTTCAGGTTTTTTTTCCTCCTTTCAGAAGAAGCCGTTTATTGCCATTTATTTTTCTTTATTGTGAAAAACAGCTTCACAGAGCTTGATAATTATCGCATAGAAACAATGCCTTTTCGTTTGGTCAAAACCTTGTGTTTTGTCATTATATCACTGCATTCAAGTTGCTTGTTTTCATAACATAGCAGCATTAAATTCCACTTGGCTCGCTGTCAATCACCTGGTACCCACGGGAGAAATGAAAGACTCTGCCAGGAAGTAATCCGTTAAAATCATGTCGCCTTACAAATGACATTGACGCATCTGTGGCTATTTCATTTTTTATGCCTTTCTTAGCAAGAACACCAATTAAATTGAAGTTAGGATTGACACGGTGAAGTATGTATTCTAAGAATGCAGGAAAAAATCAAATAAAAATCAAAAACAAAACAAACAGTAATTACGGTACTGATAAATTATCTAGTGGCTATTGCCTCTACTTATTTCAACTGCAGAAAGGACCAGATCTTTATTTGAAACTGACTTATATTAGAAATACACTTTTATATCTAATTTCTATTGTAGACTCTCTTGTTGCGAGGACGCCTCCCTGTTTTCCAATACAACATGTCCTTTTTAAATTTGCTGTTTATGGAAACTTAACACTTCTTTCATGTTCTCACATGTCCATTCCATTAGGACAACAGAGTCATGGCATATGACTCTTCTGCTCCCACTTTCTATTTTTAAGAGAAATATTGTTTTTATCAATGGAATTATTACAATTGCCTCTACTTTTCTGTCCTTTTGAGTATTGTGAAGCTACTGTCAACTGAACTCAACACTTCTTGCACAAATGTTTCACATTAAATCCCTTTAAACCGTTCAGTGGATTTAATGTGAAAAATAAAGGCAGTTCATTTGACTCATAGGACTTGATGTTACAATCCCTCCCAATGTGATCAACACTGGTTGAGACTTGAGAGGTGGTGAGGGGAGAGGTAAACACATCACTGGGGTCATAAGGTGGGCACCCTCCATCCTTGATGTTTCGTTGATAGGCCCATGACATATCTTGAAGGCTCAACAGTGACACCTGGCATCCCATGTGTCCCCCCCCTTTTTTTACCTCTCCTGCAGGTAGTTGAGAATTCCTTAGCCCTATTGGAGTCCTTTCTTCCATTCCTTAAGGTTAGCATTGATAACTTAAGGTAGCGCTTTCATACCAAACTTTTCTGGCCCATAGCAGTAAATGAAGTCAACCCTTCTCTCCATTTTCTTGTCAGCTGTCCCCAACAGCCAGTTACATTACACTACCAGACAGTTACATTCACAAATGGCTAGGTCTCCCTTGCTGACTGTTGAACACCACCCTCTTTAACTCAATGAAAGACACATGAAAGCTACCAAAGGTGCTTCAACTAAGTACTGAGTAAAGTGTCTGAATACTTATGTCAATGCGATATATCAGTTTTTCCTTTTTAATACATTTACAGAAGTTTATAAATTTCTGGAAATAAGTAGTAATTAGTATACCAAATGCTGGCGCGGGTGAGAGACTGACTACCACTGTGGTTCGCGGTATAATCTGGCAAAGAGACAGATTTGAAGGAGAAATGGGTTCCAGGTGAGAGAGAGCTGCATCCATGCCACACAAACACACACACACACACACACACACACACACACACACAGACACACACACGCACACACACACAGACACAGACACAGACACAGACAGGCGAGGTGGAAACAAGAGGAAGACAGGGTAAAAATGGAAAAATCAGAGGGAAAGCTGGAGTCACAGCCCAATACCTTGACATGTCTGCTGTGAGAAGCTGGATGTCACAAAATTTCCTGCACCTAAATTCAGATAAAACTGAGATACTGGTCATTGGCCGGGCCCGACATAGACACCACTTTTATCAAGTATCAGTAACCCTCAACAACTGTGTGATTTCTTAAAGTATGTTAGCTAAGAACCTCGATGTTACGTTTGATCCTACCCTCTCTTTTGATCAGCACATTAAAAACATCACCAAGACCACCATTTTTCACGTACGTAACAGTCGGTCGGCCTTTTCTATTTGTGGCAGATGCTGAGATCCTAATCCACGCCTTTGTGTCATCCAGACTGGATTATTGTAATGTTTTGTTTTCAGGTCTCAGGCTCAATGAATCCATTAAACCTAGTACGTACAGTAGAGTCCATGTTGTCCTTCCAACGAGATTACTGGAAACTTTCTGAAAACCACTGCATCTCTCCAAACTTCTGCTTGTTTCTTCCCTCAAGCAAATGAGCAGTTGCAGGCTGTGTGCTGATCTGTCTCCCTCCCTCTCCCTCTTTCTCTCTCTGTCTCTCACCCTATTTTGTCCTCCCTGGCCTCTCTTTTCACTCAGACTCTCTGTCCTGGACCATCAGTTGATCTGGGACCACTCTCTCTTTCCTGTCTGTCGATACCTCATTCTAGGTGTATTGGATCTGGATCTTTGTGCCCCAGGAGTACCAGCCTCCTCCTTGTCTCTCTCTATCGCCCTCTGTGTGTTTTCTTTCTGGTCCTATGCGTGTGAATGATGTGCGTGGTTTTGCCTCTTGTGCTTATGTGTTGTCTGTCATCTTTAATGGTCGAGAGCAGGTCTTTTGGCTCAGGTTCTGTCTGTTTGCGGCACCTGAAAGTTGTTCGTTGTCCTCCCAGCTCCTATTCTTCATAATTTAAGTGTTTAAATGTATAGGTTAAGTTTAAAATCTATAATGTTGTCATCCTGATTGTCCATACTGTAAACCTATTATGTTGTTCTACTCTGTACAGACAACATCTATTGCATGTCTGTCTGTCCTGGAAGAGGGATCCCTCCTCTGTTGCTTATCCTGAGTTTTTCTTTTCTATTTTTTCCTGTTAAACTTTTTTGGGGGGATTTTTTCCTTGACTGATTTCAGGGCTTAAGGACAGAAGTTGTCGTATGCCGTACAGATTTTAAAGTCCCTTGAGGAAAATTTGTGATTTCTGATACTGGGCTAAATAAATAAAATTTTAAGTTGGCATAAAAATTTGACATCCAAGGAGCATTTCCTGGGCTGCTGGTCTGTTTCCTTTTTGTGGCTGATACTTGCACTTGTGTGAAGTTATTTGCGAGTTTCTATGTTTGAAACCGGTCAGCATAGTCAGGTAGGAGGCCACTTGTCATGACGGTCAGCCAGGCATCCAAGTCCTTCCAATGGTCAGAGGGACTTTGTCTACAGGTCATGTTGACACTCTGCACCGTTACACTGAAGACTAATCCAAATAAGCCACACTGTATTTTCCTGTTTGGAGTAAGTTGTAAATTGTCCAAGCAGGATTGACACCATACACCAACTAGCCACAACATTAAAACCAGTTACACAGACTAGTCACCTTTAAGATACAGTATATACAGTCTATGCAGGGGTTAATGTTACCGGCTGACAGTGTTCTTAGAAGATGGCTTCTGTTTTATTTAATTGAAAATGTGAAGAACTATTTGATTCACTAAAACTAAGTATTTAACTGTTGGGGTTATCTTTGTTGTGAAATGATGGAGGTACTTAGTAAGTACTTTTAGGAAAGGTTCCATGAGCGAGGTCAGCCCTAACTGGACACTCTGAGGAGGCCAAGCTTACAATTGACAATCCATAGTAAGAACCAGTGTAAGGGGACCTGCACGTGCAAGAGGACAGGCTCAAGACTGAACAGCTGTAAAACCAAATTGGCACAATCAAAATGGAAGCGTCCCACGTGTAATGTCAGCCAACAGGACTGACTTTCACCTGGAGGAGATGCTTTACTCAAAGCTTTATAATGCACCATGGACGACGATCAGAGTGACTTTTAAGTGCAAGAGATATTGTTTAGTTCACAAAACGGGACTGTCCAATTGCTGAGGACCACAGGCAAGGCTGCGAAAATGAGGGCAAGAGAGAGCAAGAGGCCCCCCTGGGGAACCATACATGGAAGAGACTCTGCCTGTCAGACCAGCTTTAAGAACTCACAGTAAAAGTATCAAATGTCTCCAAAAGTCTGTATCCTTAATGCTAAAACTGAACTATTAAATTTAGGATCTTAAGTTCACCCCAGTTATACTATGTAAAATGTGAATAAATTGATGAATTTCAAATTTATTTATTTTATCACTCGATACAGTAGTTATACTAGTAGTTAGAACTTTATAAACATTATAAATTGAATAATAAATATGTATTAGTAAATTAATAAGTGAATGAGAACAGTGATTGCACTGTGATGATGAATGATTTTGCCTAAAGAATTATTCTTAACAAAACATTAAATACCAGTTGCCATAATGGCTTTAAGGCATGAAGCAACAAGAAGAGGCAGCAATGCAGCAGAAATTTCAGACTCATACAGCTATACAATGCTAGCTTAATTTCAATTTCTTCCTTAAATGAATCTTTGTAACTAGTAGCGCGGCATAATGCTCACAAGATTGTGAAAAGATATCTGTTTACAGCGATAGGTTAAGGTTAAAAATCAAGAGTTTTATATTTAGGGGCGCTTGACCAGTAATATTCCCTGAGTTAACCGCTAGAAAAGAGTTTGGGTTAGCTTCAGGTTAGCTTTAGGTTAGCTTAACCATATGGGTTGCTGTGTACCCAAAATGGCACCAGTGACCCAGGAAGGGAGATGTTCAGACTTCCTCTGACATCCAAGTTGCTCTCAACTAAAATTGTTAAAAAGCATCTTCTTTCTCAGTCACAAGCACTCAACAAAAATCATACATACACACACAATGTGATTCATGTGTAGAAAAAACAAACAAAGCAAAGCTAAAGCACATCAGTCATGCACAAGGTTGTCTAGTTTCATCTTGTTGGATCAGACAACACAAAGCTCCCGTATAAAACTTTACAAGATTTTTAACTTTATGCAGGTCTGTATAAGGTTTAATTCACTCCAGTGGGCAGGCACAGCGTATACTCAAACCACTAAGTAGCTAAGCTAGCAGCTAAGGGGAGCTAGGCACAGGTAAAAGAGCTAGAGCATCGTAGCATTCCTTCAAAATGGCTGAAAATAGGCTTACCGCCCTCTAATGTTTACACTGTAACTATTATTCTTGTCAGATATAGGCTATCATTGCAGTTCCCTGCCGTTTAGGTTATTCTGTGCACTGCACTCTGCCAGAAACATTGTAGGAGGGGTTCTTGAAAGGACTGTTGTCCTTGTCGGGTCCCTATAAAAGTGTCCACCAGGCTATGACAAACTACAACAACTCTTGGGTTTTTCTTGCTTTTGCTCGCAAAAAAGATGTACACATCTACCACCATAAATAAGTTAGGAAATTAGCTCTGTTATGAATTGGGGGAATATTAATCAGAATTATTACACATACCCAATTTAACCGTTCATCACTGAGTCTGTAGAGTCAGGTTTAATAACACTAATGCAAAATTACTCTGTGTGGCCTGCCAAGGAGAGTTTCTAGAACTTATTACCTTTTTAGGGTGAAAGTAACTAACTAAGTGAGGGAGCAACAAATCTAAAAGAGTTAGGGATTGAGAAGTGAGCCAAAGAAAAATAGAAAAATACTAAACCTGAATGTACACGTTTATTGCTACTGCTACAACCTAAACACTTGAACAATAAAAACAAAATAAAGCACACCAACTAAAACACACAAACATTAAACAAAGTCCAGCAACGATGAAAGTGGTAAATGATGATTGAACCTAGTTTATACTGAAAGGGGATGTATGGGGTGATATGAAAATGGCCAGGGACAGGAAGACTGGTCAGAATTGAGGGAAGGATAAATGCAGCAAAATACAAAGTGGTCCTTGAAGAAAACCTGATCCAGAGTGCAAAAGCACTGAGACTGGGATGATGGTTCATCTTTAAGAACAACAAGAAGATGTTGAATAAAATTGATGCTTCTCATCCAATCTGACGGAGCTTTAGAGGGTCTGCCAGGAAGAATGAAAAACTGATAAACTGCCAATATCCAGGTGTCCACAGTTTATAGAGACTTACCCAAGAAGATTCAAAGCTGTAATTTCTGCTAAATGGAATTCAACAAAGTACTGAATTAAGGGTCTGAATGCTATTGTAAATGAGAGATTTCAGTTTTTGAATTTTTAAAAATTTGTAAAAAATAAAAAAAAATTGAAAATTCTGTTTTCAATTTGCCATTATTGAGTGTAGAATGTTGATTTTTTTTTTTTTTTCAATTTATGAAATAAGTGAAATAAATGAAATTCAAAACAAAATAAAATGTGCAAAAAGTGAAGTGGTCTGAATACTTTCTGAAGACAGTATATATATGGGGGAAAAAAGGAAAAATGATAAGGTGGCAAATCTTCTTGCTCCATCTTGTTTATTGATGCACTATAATTGTTCCTTTGGCAGGGAGGCATGTCTTATCTAATTCGATACTCCAGAGAAAATGTTTTGTCTTTTGAAATATTTTTACTGGAAGTAAGGTTATGTTTGGAATACCAGCCTTATGGTAGAATTGATGTGGAAATAAAAACAAGTTGATATTATGGTGTAAGTCCAGTTACTGAAATAAGATACAGGGTGAAAGGACTGATTGAATAAAAAAAGTTTAAATTAAGAAAAAAAAGAAGAGGGACGTAACAAGGGAAGGATTGTTATGTATAGGGATGCAACACGGCTGGATTAGAGTGTGACACTGGAACTAAGATGCTCGATGGCCAGGGCTAGATGCTCCATACAAGTTTATGTCCATACTATGTTTACGTTTAAGTGTTAATAAAGGACCCAGTAAGCAAGGGTAATGCTTTAACTGTCCATTCGACATAGTCATAGGAGACATAACAGACTGAAACAAATACTGGCATTTATTTGAGAATTTACTGTAATTTAGGCACAATATTAACATACAATGCATACTTAACTTGGTGAAAATTGGCAAGTACCAAAAATAACATAAATCAAACAAATACCACAACAAAGCAGGAGGTCCAAACATGTAAGAATAGATAACTCAAGAATTGGAAGATGGCTGAAAAAAAATTTATGAAAGAAAATTTCATAAGAAACAGTGGTAGAGTCATAATTTTGCAAGAAAAAAAATCACAATATTACAAAATAAAGTTATAAATTTTCTTGCAAATCTCAAACTTTCTTACCAAAATATTATGAAAAAAAACATACTGTAAATATGCATGCAGTGACATGTTGTTACATGTTATTTCATTTCTAGGTGAGGTCATCTTTTTTAATTGTTATTTTTTAATGAATGAATTATTTTATTTTTTATTTTTTATTTTTTCCGATGTGTATGTATATATGTAGCTGAAAAAGTAAAAAGTATATATTTACGGAGGGACAGATCAGGGAGGAACCGTCCCTGGCCTGTACCGGAAAATGTTCCTCAAGAACTACAGATTTTGCACAATGCCAACACTCAAAGAGCTTACTATGGTCTAATGTTGAGATCACAGCCAAAAATATGGCAGCAGCAACAAACCTATTCGCTTCTTTTCAAAGTTTATCACTTTTGTTGTTGGTTCAGAGTCTCCTGCTGACCTTACTCATATCCTGATATGCTGCTCCAATTATTTGTGTGCTTAATCAAAACTTGTGGAGGCACATCATTCATTTCTGAGGATGTGCACAACCAGTGCTTGAGAGTATGCAGGTTATGCGTGGTAGCCATCATACATGTGTTAATATGAAAAGCAAACTTTACATCACAAAGAACAGACATTCCCCATATAAGTTGTTACAAGGTTCTGTCCTAGGTCCAATTCTTTTCTGTCTATATATGGACCATAATCCGTTAGTACTGATTTCCACTGTTATGCAGATGACATCCAACCGTACCAAACCATACCCAAAAGATATACAGTGAAGCTGCTCTCTCTAGTTCCCACACCCGCCTTTTCTTGTCTCTCAATCAATGAGCTTGTAGATCATTTCAATTCTAAAATTACAAAAGTTATTGATGCCATTGCACCTACGAAGGTGAAGGTGTCCTCTGGTAAGAAAAGATATCCATGGAGAAATGCCACGCTAGGTAGAACATTTATAATTTGGAACTGGGAAATGCAAGGCGGGTATTTTTCTCTGACATCATTGCCAAAAAGATTAATAATGCATGCGCCTTGTTTTCCACCGTCGACGGGTAGACAAACCCTCCTGTGTCTGAACTTCTATCCACCAGGGCCTGCAATGAATTTGTCTCCTTCTTCACTCTCAAAATTCAGAAAATTACACAAGCAGTCAGTGCCCGGATATCAGGCACAGGATATGTGTTACCCCTGTGTCCACTTAAAATAAGTTCAAGTAGCATGTCACAATTTGCTATCAACTAGAAAAACTTGAAGGACATTATACAGCATCTGAAATCCTCCTCCTGCTGACTTGATATTTTACCAACAGGTATTTTCAAAAATGTTTCGAATTGGATGGCCACACATCCCTTTTCTGACGTGTGTTCCCACATACCCTGAAAACTGCCGTCATTAAGCCACTCTTAAAAAAGCACAATCTAGACACATCTCTAATGAACTATAATAAGCCAATATCAAATCTCCAATTTTTAAGTGAAGACATTGAAGAAGCAGTTTTTCAACAGCTGAAAAACTTCTTGGCCCTAAACAACTGTTTTGATGTCTTCTCGTCAGGATTTCGATCACACCACAGCACTGAGACTGCTCTTATTAAGCTCTTCAGTGACATTCACTTAAATTCAGACAGTGGCAGAATTTCAGTCTTACTATTACTGTATCTCAGTGCTGCATTCGAGACAGTCAACCACAACATATTACTAGGCCAACTGGAAAACTGGACTTCCTGGCACAGTACTGAACTGGTTTGAATCCTACTTAAATGACATGGACTACTTTGTGCCTATAAGTAATTACACATCTGACCGGACAAAAAAGACATGCGGAGTTCCCCAAATATCCATTCAGGGGCCTCTTTTGTTCAATGTCTACATACTCCCGTTAGCTCAGATTTGGGAAAACAAAAAAATATGTTACCATAATTATGCAGATGACACTCATATTTACATAACCATATCACCAGGGGACTATAATTCCATACAAGCTCTGAGTGAGTGCATTGAACAAATCAACGACTGGATGTGCCGGAATTTCTTCAATTAAAAAAAGATAAAACTGAAGTAATTGTTTTTGGAGACAAGGAAGAATGATAAGAAGTCAACACTCAGCTTCAGTTGGTAATGTTAAAAACTACAAACCAAGCCAGAAATCTTGGTGTAGTCATGGACTCATACCTGAATTTTTCCAGCCACATCAAGACAATTATAAAGTCAGCCTACTATCACCTTGAGAGCATATTGAGGATTAAAGGACTTTAGTCACAGCGGGATTATGAAAAAAAAATTGCCCATACATTTATCTACAGTTGACTTGACTACTGTAATGGTGTGTTTACAGGTCTATAAAAAATATCAATCAGACAGCTGCAGCTGATTCAGACTGCTGCTCAAGTCCTCACTAACACCAAGAAAGTGGATCGTATCACTCCAATTCTCAGACCCATCTGTCAAAGAATTGATCTCAAAATAATGGTGTTGGTTTTCAAAACACTGAATGCTTTAGGGCCAAAATACATTTCTGAACTGGTGCTACTTTATGAACCAGCAAGACCCTTCAGGTTGTCCGGGACAGATCTGCTTCTCTGGCCACAAAATCACAACTAAACACGGAGAAGCAGCTTTCAGTTTTTATGCTCCACATATCTGGAACAAACTTCCAGAGAACTGCAGGTCTTTGTTTGCCAATGCCTTTTATTAAATCAAATAATTACTCATCACACTGCGCTGTAACTTTTGTTGTAACTCTTGTATTTTTTTATTTTTTATTTTCTATCTAACTCTTTTTAATTCATATGTTATGCTTTTGAGGCATCTTAAATTATGTTGTTGAAATGTGCTGTACAAATAAACTTGCCTTGCCTTGCCGAGTTATGGGCCCTAAATGTGGAATTATTTGGCTTTGAAACTCATGACAGCAACATCAATTGAGGCCTTTAATATTGGATTTAATGTTTTTCCAGTTTGCTCTAAGGATCAAACTCTCAAACATGGAAAAATCACTGATATCAGGAAGCTCATTTGGTCTTGTAAACTGGTGCTATCATGAGCCATATGACTGTGATGCGGCACATCAGTGTTTGAGGTTTTGTTCAGTCTGAGATAAATTAAACATCACAGGTATTTAGGTGTAGAGGTATATATCATAATATTTTTTTGCTAGGGCTGTATTTGCATTCCTACCATCCCTCCGACACTCCCTCACAGAGGAGATGGAGACTTAAAATAACCAGGATTAAATGTCTTCAGAGTTATTATACAAAGCCTGATCCAACCACTGAAGTCTCGCAAGATTAATTTGGGTTCAATAATAATTGCAAATGCCACAAAATGACTCACACAAAGTGAGTGCAAGACAGTATTGACAAGGGGGGTGTTTAATTATGATAAGGAAGTGAAATCTAATTTATCATTTTAGAATTTTAATTGATTAATTCAAATCATTTCTCCCATTTACTGCCAGAAATAGAGAATGGGTGCTGAAAGGAATATTAGAAGAATTATGAAATAAGCTCTTGCATTTGAAATGAATAATGTATTAGTTTAGAGGAGACCAGAAAGACTCCTTTGTCCTCATACAGCCAATGTTAACAGCAATGATTACACAATGATTTTCTTGACAATCCATCATCCTTCCAAGTGCAGTGTTTATCAATTGTATTTACTGTATGTATAGTCACTATGAAATGGTCATGATTTAAATTCAGAGGTAATAAAATCCACAAACTTAATGAACACAAAAAATAAAAACACAATTATAATGTGAGAAAATCTTAAACTAAAGAGACTATACTTTTTTACACCCACACTCAGATTTAATGGTGTTCATATTCTGAAAACACATAAATTATTCTTCTACTGTCTATGTCCTGCTATTCCTGGAGGATATCCTCATTATTATGGATTTTGAACACTTTCCCAGGAGTGTACAATATCTTCAAGGAAAACACTGAGTTGTTGGGAACTTATCACTGTATCACAACGCTACTCACTTGAAATACATATTATCGCTATTTCATTCTATTCATTTGGCAATGATAAATCAGACTAAAAGTTTTAAACCCTGCAAGCATTCCTTGGAGGCTGTAATGTTCATAGATACCTCACAATAGCATTTTTAATAGTAATTGTTGAAAGGAACAAACATTACACTGATGATTATCCTATTAATACATAATCACCAGTAGTGGAGCTGAAATGCCAAGTTTGCCTCTACATGCAGAAGTTTTGGTCTGCAGGGTGCACAAAATGTCAGGAGGGAGACCTATAACCATTTGGATTTATCCTGTAGGGATCATAAATATCCAAAGCGAATTCCAGGACTATCCAGTAGTTTCCAAAACCCCTTGAAAAGTTTTAAGCTAAAAGCCAAAAGCTTTTAAAAGCTTTTGGAATGATGATGGAGTAAAGGCTGGGTGGAGTATGCCTGAAAAAAAGTCAATAAATCACTTAACATTGCTTTATAGATGAGTTATGCACCCTTAATATTAATAACTTCACAAGTTATTCAGATAGACTGCCTCGATGGCTCATTTGACCACTTACTGTCTATAACAGGGCCGTCGGAAACTATAACATTTTATTAAAACAGAGCACATTGATGTTTTATCTAAACAGATTAATTTTTCGCCACCAAAAAGGTTTTTTTAAATTTATGTCTTTGAACCAGTGTGTAAAGGATTAGTAAATGATTTATTAACATTAAGATAGAGCCCGGGCAGCACGGTGGTGCAGTGGTTAGCGCTTTCACCTCACAGTAAGAGGGTTTTCACTTAAAACCGAGAGCCTTTCTGTTTGGAGTCAGAATGTCCTCCCTGTTCCTGCGTGGGTTTCCTCCCACTGTCCAAAGACATCCCGGTTAGGTTAACTGGCGACTCTAAATCACCCATAGGTGTGAATGTGAGCATGAATGATTGTTTGTCTCTACATGTCAGCCAGTGGGATAGACTGGCGACCTTTCCAGGTTGTAACCCTCCTCTAACCCAATGTCAACTGGGATTGGCTCCAGCCCCCCCCAGGGCCCTCCAGGATAAGCGGTATAGCTGATGGATGGTTGGAAGTTAGAGCCCTGACTGGAAAAGCCAGATTACTGTTTTCAGTTTTTATCTTTACTTTTTACCTTTAGTTAACAGAATATATTTTAACTTATACAAGAACATATACAGTAACTCAAGTTGATTTGACATTATCCTGCCTCCTACACATGTGCGCTTCAGTGATGAAGTTGTAGAAAAATACGATATAAATATAATATGATATGACATGCTATAAATATATGAGAGAGAGATATGACTGACAGATAAGTCAGATTCATGGTTAAATTAAAAGAGAGAGAAAAAAACATCCAGGCTCTTTATAGAAACCAAGTCCAGACTGTTGATTAAGTTATCTTTCTTACCAGTCCTCCAAATCCCACATGTTGGCACCATCACTGGACAGACTGAAATTTCTCTTAAGTCCAAATGCAAATTTCTAACTATGCCAGTTGGACTCTCCCAAGAGTATTGAAAGAAAGAGAGAAATGTTTGTGTTTTAAAGGCTTCAAAGTAAAGTTCAAGTACAGTTTTCTTCTTTTTAAGATGGCAGGCTGTTGGCCAGATTCACATTCTATAATTTCAAATCATTTTTGACTTTATTCTGTTACTCTGTGTCTGCGAAAGTATACACCATTCAACTACAACATTTAAACCGGGCTGATCAGTGTGCATGCCATCTGTCTTGCTTGGCAATGGTGTCTTTATGTCATGCAGCTATACAGACCCCACTCAGAGCTGTGACTCTAACACTATAGTGTTGGTTCTCAGAGTTATAAAGACGTACATACACCAGTGTATTTGGGAGCTCCAAGTGTTAGTAGCCGCAGAGTCTTAAAAGCTGCCAAAGTTAAATGTGAAGGTTACACAGAATTGTTTCTAGTTTCACAAAAATTATTTGACCCATAATGAAAATTAAATGTATTATTATGAATGATTATTATTTTTTATATTCCATCCTTCCATCCATTCATTATCTATACCTAGTAATGCTGGAATGCAGAGTCTTTACCAACTCACATTGGGTGAGGGGCAAGGTAGACTTGGAAAGCCCTGTGATAGCCCAGTCTATCACAGGGCTGACATTATTATTAGATAAGAAAAAAAAAAAATCATCATCAGCATCCTCACCATCATCATAATATAAATGATCTTCCACCATCTCCCAACAGATATGCATACTTTGCTTTTTGCCACAGAACAGAGGTTATTGCTAATGCATTTACAAAACAAGCCATTTTCTGTGCCTTTTCTCAGTGGGACGTTTTGAGTTTTTGATAGGGAATAATGTGTCATTTCTAAAGCAACTCTTGGACATGTATTATTAAGATGTATTGCCATTACAACTAGTAACCACAGGTGTCGCCAAATCAACTAAGTCTGTAAATCTGAATTACTATAACTTAAAAGCACACAAACTACATTCGTGTACAATGGCCAATTGGACTGTATTGTATATAGCATCCCAGTTTGGATTTACTGTATAGTTTTCATCAAGTTATTTTTTCCCATTATTCTGGTAAATGCATATCTATGTGTGTGTTATATAAATAATGTGAATATGCATTTGTTAAAATGTTGATAGTGTATAAATTTAGGTAAGTGTATGTTCATCACAGTAGCAAAATCACAACACTGTATAATCTTAGAAACTAAGCAATGTGAGCAACACTGAATATTTGACTCCATACTGTTTACCTTTCCCATATTGGAAACGAAACAGACTTTATTTGCCAGTAGAGAGCTGAAAAACATACAGACAACCACCCCCTTGCAGGAAGAAGACAGACACCATAGCAACAGCAGAAAGTTTGAAAAGTTGTGAGTAGCGGCAGCAGCAGCAGTGCTTGTGTTGAGTCATTGGACTGGAACAGATATACGTTAATTGGAAGTAAATCTGACAGCTCTGGGGGAGAAATGAGGTACGGCAAAGGGAGGGGGGAAGCAGCGCCATCAGCAGACACCTAGACCTAGGAATGTATTAGGCAGTAAGAACCCAGATCTGAAGAGGGTAACATCTTGTCCTCATTATGTATTTATTGTTTGTATTACAGCCTGTATTTCTTCCCACTTTGTACATCAAGTCTGAGGAAAAAGCAGGGGGGCACCCAAGGTCCTGAATTCACAATTTTTTTCCAGAGAGGTTTAGTTAAAATAAAAACAATTATGAATTTTTTTTTTTTTGCCGTAACTTTGAACTATCGTAAAAGAGTGATGCTTTCAGAAAGCAGAGGGACAGGAATGATGGGCATGTTGGTGTTGAGTGTGGGGGTGGGTGGGACAGAGAGGCTTGAGCAGATCAGGGCAGGCATGCTGCCGAATGAAAGGGATGCTTTAGAGTTTCCAGGTTGGACTGGATGTTTTTGAAGTTGACAGTTTCCCCCTGCCATCTGAAAGAGCATGGTGGGAAGTCAGTGGAAAAATATGGGCTATGAAAGATGGAGAGGGGCCTGCATTGAAGCCTGATGCCAGGGAAAGCTGAGATAAAAGCACATGGAGATAATACAGAAATATTAGAGGTGTGTGGATCTTATTTAAGAAGGACTGTTTATCAGATAGCACCTTTCAATTAATGAATAGTTGTAAAGGTAGCAATGATTATCTCTCAATAACTTTAGAGAAGGAAACAAATAAACAGATAAGTCTAGTATTTGCAATTATGTTTTATTAAAGGATTGGTTAACATGATAGATACTTCAATACAAGACTGTCAGTCTAATGCCATGCAAGTGACTCCTAAAGGCTGTTATGTTTTATACATACCACAAACCAAAGGTGTTGGGGCAAACACACAACATACTGATGATTTTGCTATTCCCGCACTTATATCATTGTCTGAGTCAAGAGTTCATCCTCTGGAGTGCATGGGTTTGCACATGGTAGTTATCAATACAGGTTGAAATGTTTCAAAAGTCGGGTGAATGTTCCCTTGGAACCCTTGTATTATTCACTGTATATTACGTTAAATCACATTTTGACCTATCATTAGGCCCTGCAGTGGATATCACGCTGTGCTGCCATAAATCCACTGGACCCTCCAACACGTGCCACCATCCTCTAACCATAACCTAGACTACCTTTAAACATTCTCTCATCCAAGCAAAGATTAGATAGTCAGCTGCTTGACCCGGCCTAATATCTATATTATATTAGCTTAGGGTAAAATACATGAAACTGCCTATCAAGTGTTAGTTACAGTTAGGTCCATAAGTATTCGGACAGTGACAAATTTTGCCTCTGTATACTACCACCATGGATTTGAAACAAAGCCATCAAGATGTGATTGAAGTGTAGACTTTCAGCTTTAATTTAAGGGTTTAACAAAAAATATCATATTAACAGTTTCAGAATTATAGACATTTTTATACATGGTCCCTTATTTTCAGTAATTCAAAACTAATTGGATAAAATAACACAATTATAACTATAGGGATTATCTTTAATACTTGGATGACATTCCTTTGCAGTTAATGACTGCCTGAAGTCTGGAACCCATGGACATCAGCAAATGCTGGGTTTCCTCCCTTGAGATCCTTTGCCAGGCGAAGGCAGCTGCAGCAAAAGCATGCTCAATTGGGTGGAGGTCAGGTGACTGACTTGGCCGTTGAAGAATATTCCATTTCTCTGCCTTGAGAAGCTCTTAGGTTGCTTTCCAAGTATGATTTGGGTTATTATCCATCTGTACTGTGAAGCACCGTCCTATCAGTTTTGCAGCATTTGGCTGAGTCTGAGCAGATAGTATAGCCCTCTACATTTCAGAATTCACCCTGCTATTTCTATCAGCAGTCACATCATCAGTAAACCCCAGTGACCCAGTACCATTGGCAGCTATACATTCCCATGCCATAACACTGCCTCCACCACATTTTGACAGATGATGTATTATGCTTTGGATCACGGGCTGTCCCATTCCTTCTCCATACTCTTCTCTTCCCATCATTTTGGTACAAGTTCATCTTGCTTTCATCTGTCCACAGAATCTCGTTCCAGAACTGGGCGGGCTTTTTTACATGTTTTCTGGCAAAGTCTAATCTGGCCTTCCTGTTCTTAAGGTATTTACATTAATGAAGGTGTCTCTTGATTGCAGTCTTTGACGATGATACTCCTACCTCCTCGAGACTGTTCTTGACCTGGCTAGATGTTGTGAAGGGTTTTTCTTTGTCAAGGGAAGAATTCTACCATCATCCTCTTTAGTTGTCTTCCGTGGTCTTTCCAGGCTTTTTGGTGTTGCTGATCTCACCAGTGCATTCCTTCTTTTTAAAAATGTACCAAAATGTTGATTTGGCCGCTCCTAAAGTTTCCGTTATTTGTCCGATTTTTTTTTGTTTTTTCAGCCTAATGATGGCCTCCTTCATTTGCATCAACATCTCTTTGGACCAAATATTGATAGTTTCCATGAACAGCTACCAAATGCAAATTCAATACTTGGAATCAACTCCAGACCTTTTATCTGCTTAATCTGTGATGAAATAATGCGGGAACAGTCCACACCTGGACAAGAAACTGATCAACTGGCAATTGTCCAATTACTTTTGAGCCTCTGAAAATGATGGACCATTTATAATAATGGCTGTTTATGTGATTTTTTTTGTTAAATCTCTTGAATTAAAGCTGAAACTCCACACTTCAATCACATCTTGATGGCCTCATTTCAGATTCATTGTGGTGTTGTACAGAGGCAAAATTATGAAAACTGTGTCACTGTCCAAATACTTATGTGCCTAACTGTAGTTTCATATGAATGTCTTGGCCCACTCAGTAGAGGAGCCGTCATCCCTGCACGACTAGTTCCGCTAGTCTTACAAAGAGACATAAATTACTAACCCCTCATGGTATTGTACACATGCCCCTTGGCCTGTTTTGTGGGCACTCCCTGAATAACTGGTTGAGTTGGGCCCACAAAACCAAAAATTGTTAACAATGTGTACAAGGATCCCAGAAACACATCCCTCTTCACCTGCACCCCCACACTCAATTCAGCCCTATAAAGCAAGATGCAGTATATCCACCTCTGTCTGTAAAATCACCTGGTTACAACATGCAGCAAACAATAAAAAGCTGGGAAATGACTGACAACTGTTGTTGTCCTGATGATAAGGGTGCTAGATCAGAACATTTCCAAGTGGGTCACTATGAAAGGGATTTACTAATGACTTGCTGATCCACTCAGCCTGGAGGTCTAAATGGAAAAGGTTCATCCTCTGAAAAGCATTAATGTGCTTTAATGTGATTTATGTTAGTTCAGGCAGAGCAATGGAGTTGTGCTTACATTAGCTGTTTGGCATTAGTTGCCTCATTCATGCTTCACTGTCATTGGCTCATTTTCCAGCTGTGTGGCTACAAGCTGACTTGTAATGACCAAATTACAGTGGGCTCCAAAAGTCTGAGACCACTTTCCAATTCGAGGGAACGGGGAAGTGGTGTCAGACTTTTAGAGCACTATGTATATCCATGCTGGTGCACACCACTGCCTGACAATTCTCTATATGAGACTACATTTTTACATTGTTGATTTAAATGAATTTGAATGTATGTGTTTATGTAGGGGGACTAGTTCTCTCAGCAGAATCCTTATTGGTGTTCAAATTCTTTGAGATTTCCCTCAAACAGCAGAGCCTTTCTGCCAAATACAAATGCAGAACTATTTGCAAGAAATGCTCAATTCCTTGACATAACCGAATCTTTAAATTATATTTCTTGTGCAAAAGTGGAACTTTCTGTGATGATAACACAAGAGTGGAGGTTATGGAACTGACATCTTTGCTTGTAACGGGTTCCAAATTTGTAGATTAAATTTTACAGAGAAAATATTATCATTTAACTCTAGCATTATTAGGTTAACTGGGCTATCTAATTGCATTTTTACTGACCACTTATAAATATTAGCTCCAGGACCAGTTCAGACTTTTAAAAATCACACAGGGCAGTGCAGCCTCATGTACTACTTTTAAAACACCAATTTGACACATCAAAATCAGCTTAGTGTTGAGGGAGTGCTTAGAGAGCACTATTCAGCTGGTGAAACAGTTGTATGTCTTTTGTCAACCCTGTCTCCAAGAAATTAGATTTTTATACAACTAATTTGCAACAAAAAATACGTTTTGAATGAAATGTAACTGTAATCAGATTATGTTTGCTAATGTAATGAGGATATGTTTAAATCTGTCTCTTGTGAATCGGTCAAAAATGCTTGTGTACCCTTTCAAGACTCAAAATAAAGTGTAGCATTAAACTGGCATCTATTAAATCACATATCAATTATTCAGTTTTCTTATTCTTCCTCGTTGCATAACATTACTTTATTAGGCTTAACTTTATCTTCTTAGTTTGCACTTAATAGTATGATATGATAATATAATTTGATATTAATTGAATGGTGGTGGTGGTGATGATAATATTTTGTCTGTTTACATTCGCACAAGCAAGACGTGAATTTATAAAAAAGCTTAATATTTTTCTGAGCATTTCTTTAAATGCAGAATTATTCAGTCACACAGAAGCCTGGCAATCAGAACGTAGCAGTCAGTATGGGCAGGGAAGTATGCTTTTTTCCTCATCAACACTCAGTCTTACTCTCTGCCCACAACTCCCCCCTTTATCTCACCTCCTCATGAACAGTGCTGAGATGTAAACCAGTGTCACAGGAAATGTGTTCCAGCACAGGTACTTCCCTCATTTAGTTCATGTGAATATTTGATAGCAGATATGTGGCGCACCATTTTACCCCTGGTGTTTGTGTTTGTTTAGCTACCATATGGTTACACCAACACTCCACACATCCAGACAGCACTTGGCAGGTTTGATGTTTCATCCCGAAACTGTGAAAAAATTAGCACTGTGCCCTGTGTCAGGGTATATCTGCCAATTCCTTCTCAACGCTCATAGAAACGTTTTGTTTGACCTACTTGAAATATTAATGGCAAGGATTTCTGGCTACAATTGAATAAAAATCCCATTTCCAATAATGAAAAAGATGAAGAGACATGATAACCTTATTTGTTAGTGTAATCAAAAGTACTTTTTGGATGACTGAATAAAAAACATTACCTCCATTATATTATTTACCTTTGCATTAATGAACAAAGTAAACAGACAAAAGTATACATATGTGTTTATATAATATCTATACAAAAGTATAGATATTATATAAACAAATATGTATATGGGTGAGAAAATGTACCACAATTTCAAAGGCACTAGTAAAATGTATGTAAATATTGTCGCTTAAAACTCTATAAAGATAGCTGTAGGATTCTGTTACAAAGACGAGTTATACCTAAAGGATTCATTACAATTCATTACATCTTGAGTCTTGCAAGGCAAAAACTGTATGTGTACAACTACAGTAAGTGCAGTACTGTAGGTCAAAGTAAAGCAGAAAGTTGATCTGTAAACTGTGATGGATATTAACAACAGACAGTTTAGGTTGTCATTTTACTGTTGGAGACATGAAGTTTGCGTCCTGTCAAAGAATTCAACTAATGATTTAGTTTTTAACTATAACATCAGCTTTTACCACATCGCAGTTGCCATACACAGACATTATAGATACACCTGAGGTATATATAGATATTTTAAAAAACAGAATTGTCAGAATTGAATCGAAAATCAAATAGATTGTAGAAAAAAGTGAATCCTGATTATCTAAACGCTGCATTTGGAGTTCAAACTGAAAGTTAGCGCACCTGAAATATATTTGTGTATCCTGTTTGTTTCCAACCTCTCTGATCATCTGACTGCTTGTCTGTCTTCACTTGTTGTATATCACCTGGACCGCAACAGTGGGCTAGCTCTATGAACACAAACGTCCGCTAACCTAAGTGAGTGAGTGAGTGAGTGAGTGAGTGAGTAAGTGATAAACGCCATTGGTCAGCCGAAAGTCGCGTGACTGAGTGCTGAAGTTATGCCATTGGTCAGCCAGCCGAATGTTTGAGTTTCCTTTTTGGCCGGTGCTCTTTCAAAATGAATAGGCGCAAAAAGTTGCTTTTGTGTCATGATGGGGGTGTTTACTGGTAGTGTTGCCAAATTAGAGCCTTAATCACTAGATTTACCGACTTTTCAAACCCTTTATTGACTTTTATTCACAAAAGCACCTGACGAAAAATCTGTCTTCAACATCTGTGTAGGGTGATTTTATCAGATGAAGTCATGGTTATAAAATCAGGATTTTAGCAGTGTAGAGCAGCAGCTTTGAAATGGCTTGGAAGTGACTGCTGGTTAACATGTCGTCTTAATGGGCTGCGTTTCAGTCACTATTTCATTCTTGTTGTGTTGTCTGTCAACAGAAACAGAAAAACATGTACATTAGAACAGCTGTATTGGGAATTCAGCTGTTTTAAATTACTGTATATGTGATTACAGAGAGTAGGAGAAAAGTAAACTGATAAAGGGTGGTCCAGCCATATACTAGGTTTTTACTTAGTCTTGTTTAGTATTGTCACCGTGTTCCGATCTCTGTAGTTAACTTGGTGAGCACAACATTCTTAATACTGATAGATATGATGGCCAAACCTACGAAAATAAGCTGTAACTAACTGGAATTATTTGACGGTGGCTTTTGTTTTGCCATAGTGGGTCTGCCTGTAGGGAGGGTTAAAAAACTGGGATACAACCTTTTTAGAAAACTAAATTGATGTATTTTAATTTCTTATCTCATATACAATATCTCACATCTCCTTTAAAATGCATTTACAGGATATGACGATTGTCTAAATGTAGTCCACATGAGAGCAATGAGACTGTGAATTATTTTGTGTGAATACATTTGTTAATATGGTAATACAAATGACTAGAGCGGGGAAAAATAATACCAAAATTAGTAATTTAAGGCAATCATTTGTAATTTGCGGACTAAAAGCATTAAGGATACAAAGTAAGTTAAAAGCCGCATCTCCATAATGGGTGGGGTTGTGGTCAACACGAAGAAATAAAGGCCCGCCCCGAACTAGAGACTGAGGGAAAAAAAAGGGTGGATAAAGTCCTGGTGTCTGTCATATACTGTGCCAGTTAAGCATAGTGTACCCTTCTCCCACTCTAATCTACTGTTATTCACTTTGTTTTAAGAGAATGTTTCTAATAAATGCACCCAGTGTGTTTTACAAGGCTCAAACTGACACAAAGGTGCAGTTTGATTCTTTCATTCTGATCCACTTTGCTTTGTTGTTCTTTAATCTTCCGAATGTTGTTGCATATGGTATGTCTGCAAATGTTTTGCAATAAAATCTCTGTTAGGAAATGAAGGGTTTCTGTCCACTGAAACACTATAGGGCTTTTAAATTGAAGCAGTTACAGGAAGTGTTGAGTTTGTATTAACAGCGTAATGCAGTAAATGTAATAGGGCAATTGGGAGCAGATCAAATACAAGCCTGCTTAAAAATAAGGCCTGATACTTTCTACAGTGTTGAAAAAAAGGACCTGGTCACTACTGGAGGAGATATGGTATTTTGAGATGATACACAGAAGGTTGTTATTGATATCTTTGAAGTACACAGTCAGTTTCCCGGTAACAAAGTAATGAAGTATAAAGTCATTAATAAACTCATTTATAGCTCAAACTCCTTTGTGGTTTAGATAATTTGGGTAAACTGTTGCCTGGTGTTTCTTGCCATGCTGTTTCTGTCATTCAGTTCCTGGATCTCAATAATTCCTTTGGTGAGTACAATTTTATCATAATTGATAAATGATTGACACAACTACAAAAATAAGACCCAAATTGTAATAAATTGCATAAAATGATAGCAAAAAAGGAATTGGATTAAGACAGACTGAGACAAGAGAACGGAGGGGCAGATTATTTTCAAATAAATTATTTTAATGCAAGAAAGCTCTTCTGCTCTCAGTTTAAACTGTGGATTGGCTTTTGCCGTTTCATGAAAAATGAAACCAAAAAAAATTTGCAAACTTTATATGAAAGATAACAGCACTGTAATACACTGTTTTAACTGTATGGAAGATCACCCTAAAATATATTTTATAAGGAGAAAACATTCTGTTTTACAAAACTCACACCATCCTGGTCTAACACAACAGATATGATTTTACAAGTGAATATGTATATTCTAAACATTAGTAGACATACAAACCATCCTAGTAAGTCATTTAGAGACTCAAAACTTTAGACATTTTAGACAAATACTCCATCCTTTCGCAAACATAAGTCTGAGATCAAAGCACACAGTTAAATGACCAGAAGTGCTTTTGAAAGGACTTTGATGTAATTGTTTTGGAGACTTATCACTGCACAGATGGAGAATGCAGCAGAGGGAAGGCATCTCCATATTACAGATTAAAAGAGAAAAGATCAGTTGTTTTCATGTGTGCTGGACTGAAAGGTCAATCTCTCAGCCTACATTGGCAAGCGTGGCTCTTTAGAGGAAAAAGGCAAAGGTTGTTAATCAATAGTACTTCAGATTGTTCCCAAAAGTCTGCTGTGAGCTTGGAATCTCTGCTATTTTGATTACCCGAATGATTAATTAAAACTTATGTATCGTGCAATCAAACTGAGATTAATCAATACAGAGTGCACCAGCTGTGTCAAACTCATCTTTCACACTCTCACTAACAAATATCACATCAAAACTTTCTGTTGTGCACTGCACTCCCACCTACACCCCCACCACAGGTACATGATAAGATGCAGACGGTTTCAGGGCTCTCCTGCAGCTGCTGCTCATTCCACTGTATTCTCATTTATAAATGAAAGAATTAAATTCTTAAGAACTTGAATTAATTAAAAGAAATCAATAACTTGTCCACCGATGTCCACCATGCCTTAGGTGTGGTGCCGCTGCTCAAGATGACCCGCTGCCTCTCTAGCATTACAGAGTCTACACAGCAAAAATAGTTTTATCTTGTTTGGTTCTGTCACTTCTCTGTAGCTGAGAAAAAGAACAATTAAATCATTACTCCATTCCTGCATTTCTAGACCTTTAAATGTATAAGATCTTTTAAAATAGTAATATCTAAATATGACACACAGACACCAGTGTGTAAGGTTCAATGTAGCATTACCTACTACCAAGAAGACCAGAAGCTACAGAGTTTTTACAGATAGGTAATAAATACAGTAGATTTCTCTAAAAGATTATCATATGTATGTTCATATTTTGAATAAACCAAATAATTGTAAGGACATATAGGAGCATTCTGTGTGTACAGATTCAGTCAAACGCATCAAAACTCATGGGACAACATTTCATCATTGAGCAGGACAACGATCCTAAACATGTGGCCAAAGCAACCACAGAGCTTTTCAGGTTGGAGAGGTGGAATATCCTCAACTGGATGAATCAGTCACCTGATCTAAATCCAATTCGGCAGCAGTCCACTTGGTGAAGAGCAGACTAAAGGCAGAGAGTCCTCACAACAAGCAAGAGCTGAAGCTGGAGAGCATCACCAGGGAAGATACAAAGCGTCATAAGGCGGATGATCCTTGACCTCTGTGTGAATGTGTGCATATATGTGTGCATTTCTAAGAGTGTGTTTCAGTCTGAGGTCAGTCCAGACCTCCCTCTTAGACTCTTTTACCCCACTGATAGTATTCATGGAGTGGCTGGCCTGTCTGACTGGCCATGGTTGGATGACTGCTGCTTAGCAACAGCAGAAAAGGATGAAATATTATCCAGTCTTTTCTCTTTTCTTTGTCTCCCTCCTTGTCACAGAATAATTATAATCGGATGGTTTTGAGTCAGGTTGAAACTCGGCATGTGGACCAGCTAGGTAAGGGGGCACAGGTTTGGGATCTACGCAGTTTTGGTTTTCGTATCAATGACAGCAATCAGATATATATTGTTTATATATCTATGTGTATATATGTATATATATATATATATATATATATATATATATATATATATATATATATATATATATAAATATATACATTCACTCTCCAGGAATTTGAGGAAATCTTTAGAGACTGAATGTTGCATTAAAAGCTGCAGTTCATTTATAAAACCCTGGAAGATGTTGTATTTTGATGCAATCTAACTGTATTGCTTGGTAAACTGAGTGAAAATGATTCAAGAAAAGTGGGTTTTTCTGTTTGTGTGAATGCAAGGCAGGTGTTTTTCTTTTATATGTAGGAGTATTTCATAAATTCTCCTGTTTCGAGGAATTTCTCTTTCTGTACTATTTTTTCTGCTTGTGTTCAAGTTCTTATAGAGGGCTTGCTTGTAGACAGACACAGACTCATCCACACAGTCATAGCATTATAAATAAAGCCAAATTAGACTAATCACATAAGCAGGAGCCTCACTTCTGCTCATGGTTTATCCAGAAATAACTCCGTTTTGTTTGTGTTGAGGTATCTGATGCCATCCATCAAAGAGCAATCTGAGTGTCTATCAATAAAACTGCTCATGCATTTTCCACCATTCAAATACCTTGCAGCTCCAGGGATGGATTCCTGTCTGTCTACCAGCTCTGCCGCAACAAAAGAATGATTCATAAATATTAGAGCAGAGTATTCCCAGCCTCCCTTTTCACTCATTGCTCTCTCTTGATTTACTGTAGAGCTATAGAGTTAGACCATTTCTCTCACAGGGTCTTTGTTGGGTTTTATAAACTCCCTGCCTGCCTGCTGTCTCTGACACTTCCCCTGAGGATCAGCCTGCATATATTTACCATTAGTTTAAAGCAGGTTATCTATTCAAGAATGTTACAGAGATGCCCATGGTACACACAGATAGTCATTGATATGTAAATACAGTAAGTAGGTGAGAAAAAAAAAACATACAGCAATAAGGCACATTAGGTTAGGTAACTGGTTTTAAGGCTATGGCTGTCCAGTATATAGCACTTTTAAAACAAGAATTACAAAGGGCTAAACAATTACACGATTAAGCTCAAAACATAACAAAGGCAGGTGATAAACAAGACCAGGAAAGCAGAACCAAACCAGAAATAACAGAAGACAAAACAGTAAATGCATCAGTTCAAAATGGTGAGGGAATACATGAGTGGTGATATACTTGTTTTTAACCACTACATATGCGTAGACAGAGCTGCAACACTGGCAGCACTTACATACAGTAAATGGTTGTATATTTTTTTTGTATCTGTAGGATTAAAAGGTATACCAGCAAGGGGGCAGATCAGGTTTAATAATATCTAGACAACACTGGAATATTTTCAAAACATCCAGTTTTGTGCAACATCTTCATAATTGACAAGCCAGCACTCAAGGAGGACACTCAAGTTTCCCGGAACAGAGCTGGCCTTTCAGATGTTTTTGGATTAGTGGCTAGAGACTAAAAAATGATGAATAGCTTGCTCAAGTGTCATTAACACTTGAAGATGAAAAGTCTCAAATAGCTATATCAGTAGATTCGATTCAGGGAAGCCTGAAGAACTTTTTTTGGAGGTTTTCTTTTCTAATATTTGTTGAGACATTTTGCTAAAACCAAAGACGTAAACTGCAGGATGGTGATAGATGAAAGGTCAGGGTGAGTGGTAATTCACTGGAGTGTTAGAAGTCTCAGTCAGTTAGATTTAAACATGTCCTTTTAAGACACTTGAACAAACAACTGTACAACTGTAAAGAAGAAGTGCATAATTTCAAAGCAGCCTCGTAATTCATTGAACAGAACCTTATACTGGTAGTGAAGTTGGAAAACAGAGCAGAAAGAAAGCATTTTAGGAAAAATTGAATTGGGCGAGACTTTGAAGCACACCAAAGATAGATCACACAGCATTTGTTTTTGGATGTTGTGCTACTGTGTTCTAAAATGATTCATATCTGAATCTCTGAAAGCCATTGAGTCCATTTTTTCTTTGTTTGTGTGAATTTAATCACTACGCAGACACAATCCATGTCTCAGCATGACACCTTACTTCAGTTCCTGAGTTTGAATTTTCAGATGTGGCCAACATTGTTATGGATCACCTGGATTTTTTTCAGAGTGATTATGATAAATGGATGTTTCTCTCACCGCCCATTTTAAATCTATTCATTACAAGGCCAATAAGATAAGGCTATAAATGATCACAAAAAAGCCTTTTAAATTTCCTTAAAATGGAGGCAGTGTCACAGAACTCATACATTTAGCCTCAAGGGGCTGCATGGTGACATGGAAATACAAGGGTCAGATATTTCTATTCCAACAGATACATATCCTATATAATAAGATATCACACAATGTCTTCCATCATACAGGCCTGACTTTTTTGTTTAGTTGATGACTTCCTGCAAACTGAGTAAATTTCTGTCACATACAGTATAGGGACGACAGGAGAAAGACATATTATTCAGCTGATTGAGATGGTGATAAATATGCTTGCAAAATGCTGACTAGCCAAAAATGAACAAACAAGTACACACATGCGCGCACACACAAACACACACACACACACACAAAAGCAACATTCAGGGTGAAATGCACATATGCTGTGAATCTGTCATCTACACTGATCAGTCACAACATTGATATGCATTTGTATATATATATATATATATAAATATATATATATATATATATATATATATACATACATACTGGTTTTAATGCTGTGGGTGATCAGTGTATATGAAAGGAAAACCAACACTGATATGGACATGTTTTCACTGTTGGGAACCAGCAGAATTATATGCTGCATGTTACATGGTTCTTACTCTTGTATTTTATTTTATGAAAGAAAAATTTACCAGGAGGTGTCCTAATACAATAAAAAATATTCTTTTGAATGTTTTGTCCATGCGTTGTAACTAATAGCTCTATAAATAGTTAATAAATCATTTACCAATTCTTTATAGCTCAGTTACGACCTCTTAAAAACCAGCATGTGGGTTGTCTCTTTGGCTAGTTTTTATTATTCCTCAGCCTGACACCTGCTGTGTTGTTTTAGCTCTTTAATTCAACAAAACAGTCTTAAGAATACAACTTGTTAGTAAATGACACAGAAACAAAGAACACGATTAAGTGAAAATTGAACTTAGAAAACAGAAAAGAGGAAGATTTGGAGAAAAAAGATATAAAACAATCCATAAAATAATAAATAAAAGGAAGATTTTTATAACACCAAAAGTTAAGACTAAATTTAGCATATCAGTTAAATCAGACTATTGGAGAAGCTATAGGGAAAAGAATACAAACTATTCCATTTTGGTATCACACCACCTGAACTAACTCTACAAATAGACAGATAAGAAGGCAATGGATATAACCCACACCATCATCATTTAAAAATTGGAAATTACCATTAAACTGAATTTTAGAAATAGAGAGAATAAACTATAAAATTTGAAATCAGTTGAAGTATATCAAAGTTGAACTCTCTTGTAGTGTACTCCATTTGAATAAAATACTTTAGAAAAAATCTGTCATCATATCAGCAGTTACAAATACTTGCACATTAACAAAGGCTTCTAGAAAGTCATCATATATGTAGTTCTAAATATTAATAAGTCATTAATAAATATCCAGTTAGTATTTGTACATCCTAAAAAGTTGTTAAGAAATGGATTTTGGTCCTGATGCTCTGTTTCCAGAAAGGCAAACGTTAACTATTCCTTTGAAGAAGTGTTCTTGATGAACTAAAGAGCTAAAAAGGACAAAGCAAGTGTCATGCGGTAGGATAAACATAAGCCAGAGAGATTTTTTCAAAGTCTTGAAAAAAACAAATTTTGTTGTTATTCATCACTCATAGCTGAGCTTAAAAGTGTCAATAAATTATTTATTCACCAATACTAAAGCCAATGTAAACCTTTTATAGAAAGTGATACAACTAAATTAATTAATTAATTATTTTTGTTTGGAAATGACTGTTAGGATGTGCAAAGGAAACCTGCACTGTAGCTTCTTATGAAAGGAAGATTTTTATTTCCTAAATGAAAACAAATCAAACAAAGAAATAAAGTTAAATATAATACACATTGTTATTTCTATTTGCTTTTTATGTATGCATTTACTGTGTCATAATTAAATGAAAAACATATTTTAATTGAAAATTATTTTGCCTTTTGTCTAGAATAACCAAATTTATTGTTATTCATTGTGACATGCATTTTCCTTGCCACATTAAAATCTAATCACTACAAAGAAAATACTGAAAATATGTATTATATTTCAATGTTATCCAGCAGAGGGCAGCATAGACCTGCCAAAACTAAATACAAGCACTTTCATTAATTTTCATGAGGAGGTACAGGAGAGCTTTTTCTTTTCAAGAGGCAGATGAATCTTCAATGCAAAAATGAAAAATAATCAACTATCCTATCACGGCTTTGGGGGCAGGACCATGGCCAGAGACACAAGCTGTACATTCAGACACTTACAGGGATCCGTTGGGCTGAATTCTTGGCAAGTGTTGACAGTTAAGCTAATTGATGTTAGCTAGCTAGCATTAGCTTACAGTAAATAGCTGGGTTAATGGAGAAGGATAAGCAAATGATGTCCACAAGCAGGGCTTAATTTGTGACTGATTCTGCCGGAACAGGACCCAGGACCTCCCATATTTGGACCGGCACCAATCAAAATCTTTAAATAAATTGAATGTAGTGTTTAATGTTGTTTGGTCTGTCATACTTTTATTTCCCACTAACTATTGCTTAGCTGTTGATTCAGAACCATGGACAACACTGTTTGTTCTGTGTAGGTGCCGTGCTGTGATAGTATGTAAATGGAGTGATCAGAACAAATCACTTACTTCAGTTTATTAGCCTGCTTTGCATTTTGTGGTTGTAAATAGAACTTTTGGTCCTAATTCAATTTTCCCCCATTGTAGCAATACACATAAAGAACGGAAATGACAGGGGGTAGAAGGGACACCCAACAAGAGAGAGAGAGAGAGACCTTCAAGCCTTAAACAGCTGCTTCTACACGCTTCCCCCTGCTAATTTTGAGTGAGAAGTGAGGATCATAGTCAGACTGGCTGTCAGGAGCACCAGGACAAATCCCGGTGGGCCCCAATCGGTGGGCCAGTGGACCATCAAAAAATCCAAGAGGTGATTACCGTTCCTACCTGCCTGTCCCGGCCATCTCTGTATACCTGTCATTCAGAGTTCACATGACATTTTGCTGCATTTGTTTTCCGGGGCTGGGCTCACTGCCCATTCACAATATGTAATCAACCCTCACTGAAAATTTATTTCATTTTACAATCATGCAGATGTCAAAGAATTAATCAGCGGCTGGCAATCGACCTAAAATATACTAAGGATTGGACACAATATCATGAACACCTATAACACACATAGGGCTCAATTTTCCTGCTGTGCACTGAAGTGATTCCCTCAACTTCACGGGATAGGAGGAGAGGCAAGGTAGAGGGTGTGGTTATACCAATCGAGTGACGCACTGCAATCTTGGCGCCTAAAATTAGTGGATCTTGCATTTCCTGCTACTCGCCTGCTCTGAGTTGACTATCAGCTTTTGCTTTATAATATTTTGGTCACTTTATTTGGGGAAGTCACATCCATGTAGGCCTCCCTACCATCCCACAAACCCCTTGATTTATGATTTGTTCAATTTTCCACTTTTATTTTACATTTTCAACCAGTCGACGTAATAACACAGAAAAAAATGTATCTGTTTATAGCATTAATGCCAGCCAGACGGTAAAAAAATTGAGTGATTCTTATCAAAATCTTTAAGCCACACAAGTTAAAAGCCTATACTGAAGGCTTTTCCTTTAAGCTAGGGAATCTCTTTACAGCCGTCTGAAGGCAGCAGGTGTCTGTTCCATCTGTAGTCTCTAACTGGAGTGACGATGTCACTGTCACACCACAATTACACAAGGGAAAATTTGCAATTTATTTGTGGATCATTGACAGGATCGTGTTTATGTTGAAGTAAGCATGCAATCATATTTTAATGAAAAAACTATCAAATGTAAATGACTTAAACTTAAAAAAAATACTTTTAAAAATGAAGAAACACAAGATTTTAAACAAATATAAAGCATTTTAAATTCTACTTCCATTGTATATATGGCTCCATGTTGGTATTTCATTGCAGATGGTTATTGCATGGATCATTGTGATGAGAAATAAAATTCAGAATAGAATTTAAAAAAAGAGTTCATAGTACCGTATTACCCGCTCCCAGAATGCAGGCTTATTTGTGGTTCCTAGAGTCTCCAAAAGTACAACAGGAGGCAGAGCCTTCAGTTATCAGGCTCCTCTACTGTGGAACCATCTTCCAGTTTGGGTCTGGGAGGCAGACACCCTCTCCACATTTAAAAGTATGCTTAAAACCTTCCTTTTGATAAAGCTTACAGTTAGGGCTGGCTCAGGCTTGTCTTGAACCATCCCCTAGTTATGCTGTTATAGGCCTAGACTGCTGGGTAACTTCCCATTATGCACCGAGGTCCTCTCTCCTCCTCTTCCCCTCTGCAAGCATTCATATGCAAATACATATTGTGCTTTCTCGTCTCTCTCCTCTCTCTTCCTGTGGCTTTCTGCAGGTATTTCTGCCCCTGGTGCTAGTGAGTCTGGATCTGTGACTGCAAACCACCTACTGCCCCCATGATCCTGCTCAACACCCACTGATTCAAATATTATGATTTTCATCTATTATTATATTTAGTTTTATTATTACTATTATTCACCCTATTATTATAATTATTAGTTTTATTATTAGTCTCATTATTGTAACACATCTATATGTTATATGTCTACTCTGCTATGTCCACCCCCCTCACTCATCTCCCTCTCTCTCTCTCTCTCTCTCTCTCTTTCTCTCGACCCAGCCTGTCGGGGCAGAGGGCCCCACCATGAGCCGGGTTCTGTTCAAGGTTTCTACCTTATAAAAGGGAATTTTTCGCTCACTATTGCACATGGAAAAAATAGTGACTGTAGGATCTTCAATATCTCCAAAAACCATGACTCAATTTAACACTACTAGGTCAAAACCTAGTATATAGAAGGGCTGTGTATGGTCAATGTGCGAAATAGAGGATGTAGTTCAAATTATCATGTTATAATTAGCTAATTCATCACATAAATGCTTCATTATTGCATTCTGCCTTGTGTCAGCCAGTTTGACCCCTATATATTTTTGCTTCTCACCTACTTTCTATGCTTACATATACAATATATTAATACAGCCAAATTCCCAATAAAGCTTATCATTTACATTTTTTTCTATTTCTGTAGTCAGACAATGGAACAAGTATGAAACATTGACTGAAACGCGGCCAATTAAAACTACATGATAACCAGTGGTCACTTCCAAGCCATTTCCAAGCTGTTGCTCTGCACTGCTAAAATCCGGATTTTATAACCACAACATCATCAGACAAAGTCACTACATACACATGTTAAAGACAACGGCTGTGCTGTGATTTTGGCTATATGTGCTTGAAAAGTGATCACTCATAAAAAAGTGAGAAACTCATTCACATCTTATGTCAGCTGCCATGCAGTCAGTTGAATTAGACACATAGAGAGGTGTGTCTGCGGAGGGAAAGCCCAACCTTGCACTTGTGGGGCAATACTGGCGACTCTTCTAAGTAGAGTTAAGAAAGCTAAGGTTTGTCCATAAAATCGCTTGATTTGTTGCTAGGTGCTATTATTAAGAAAAGTTACTAAAGGAGTCTGCAAAGTAGGTAAATCTAGTGACCAAGGCGCTAAGTCGGCAACACTGCCTGTAAACACCCCCTGATGACGTATTATAAACTGTTCACACCAATTTTGAAAGAGCAACTGCTAGCGGGTACACTCCAACACTCAGCAAGCAGATCAGTGGTGTAACCTCATCACTTAGTCACACAGCATTTGGCTCACCAATGGTGTAACTTCATCACTCATCACTCAGTCAGTCAGCGACAGACAATTGCGTTTATAGAGTGAGTGAGTGTTTTGAGCTGCTGTCCAAGGTGCACAAGGCAAGCCTGGCCATGAAAATACCAAACGTGCATTTGGTACACCCCTGGCCCACTGGGCAAGGATCACTCGACTGAAACCTGTGCACTAAAGGGTTCACGAAAATAGAGCCTATAATGTGCAACAAACTAACCTATATTTAAAGCATATAATGTTGTATTGAGAGAGTGTGGAGTTTTAGCTCATCTCGTAGTGGATGCTGAACTCCAAAACCTTTTGAATAATGTAAAAACTCCAAAGATAATTAAATCACTGGTACTGACAGTTTTGCTTTGCAAAGTTGCATCAGAGCTGTAAGGGTATGTCTAACTTTCACTTTCGTCTTGTTTGGTTTCTTTCTTCTCCAGAACAAAACTTATCAACAGTTTTTTTTTTTTTAAATGGGGCTACAACTAATCATTATCTTCATTGGCCAATTTATCTATGTACTATGTACAATACTCTTTGAGGTTGAGCTAAACATGATAGCATTCTCACAATGACAATGCTTACATACTAAAGTTAATCAGATATAATGTTTACCATGCTCACCATCCCGTTTAGACATTATGCTAATATTAGATTATTAGTAGTACAGATGAGGCTGCCGGGAATGTCATTAATTTTGCACGAAATATTAAAATGTTGACCTGCTGATGGCACGAGATGAAAAGTTAAGGGATCACCAAAGTGATTACAAGTCATCCTGAGAGGAACTGAATGTACCATGTTTTATGGCAGTCCATCAAATTGTTGAGACATTTCCTTTTAAAAGCACAAATGTGAATCTCATTGTGATGCTAGATGAAAATTCGGGATCACCAAAGTCAGTAAAATTTATCTTTGGGTGACATGAACGTCTGTACAAAATGTTTTGGGCAATCCATCTAATGAAATATTGAGATATTTCATTCTGGACCAAAGAGGTGGACCAACCAACTGTCATAGATATCCACAGAGCCATGCTGTTAGCATGGCTAGTATAAAAATGTTTACGTCAGCTGCCAAGTCAAAGCATCCCATCTTGTGTCTGGTGTCTCATGTCTTTTGACCACAACCACAACCATGTGCTAAGAGTTGCCTACACAGAACCACAGAAATGCTATTAGGCCAGTAGGCATTAACATTACATTCAAGTCACAGAACCCACAAGTTTGTTTAAACAACCCTTACTGCTGTTCTGAGGATATTTCCAGAATCATCAAAGACTCTTTTTGCCATGTGTAAGATAATTTCCCCAAGGTGCAACTCTTGTTTACTTATCCAATAAAAAATGTCAACTGGAAATGGTATACGTCCTTGCTACATTAGTGTCAACCAAAACCTACAGAATTGTATTATTACTTATATTTGTCTATAGTGATGTTACTTTCTATTATTTTATATGTTCATATAGTGTTCATATTTTCTGTGTGTTGTATAAACATAGCAGGGAAATATGCCATTGTTGGTTTCCTGAAGAGAAACATTTTTAAAAAGTTTTAAAAAAAAGTTGCAGTTTTAGAAACAAGTAAAAAATACTTTGAAGCAGACAGAATATTTTTTCATCCATATGCACAGTCTTTGATAACTGTGGAAAGACCTCCCAAAAAGCAATAAGTGCTGTTAAACAACCTTCTGGGCTTTTTAAAGATTGCAGCACATTTATTTTTCAGATAATTGGATGGTTAGCTCTGTGTCTCAAATGTTATGGTAATAAATGAGAGGCATAACTGGAACTTGGTTTAGCCAGAAGCTGATATTGTAGGAAAACAAATGAAAGTAGAATTTGAATTGCCTGAAGAAAATATGTGTCATGGCTGCAAGATGCAGCAGTTGTGCATGAAAATCCCAGGAGATCAGCAGATTCAGAAATACTCAAATACTCAGCCCGTCTCAGCCCGTCTTGCACCAAAACATATCATGGTCAAAGTCACTGAGATCACATTTTTTCCCCATTCTTATGTTTGATATGAACATTAACTGAAGCTTCTGACCTGTATCTGCATGATTTTATACATTGAACTGCTGCCACATCATTATCTGTTTGGATAACTCTGTGAATAAACCGGTGTAAAGTTGTTCCTAATGAAGTGCTTGCTGATTGTATTTCTAAATTAAATAAATAATGTAAAGCAGTGGGATTGCACCCCACCTGGGGAACAATGCTAACCACTGTGATGCACAGGTATTACTCTTGTGCCCAGCAGAAGTTCATATTTTCTTGAGGAGAAAATGGCACATGACAATTTTCCTCACAGGATCAATAAAGTATATCCATCTATCTATCCAAAAATAATCGGCTCAAAAGAAAAGCTAATTTGACTGCAATTATTAGTTGCAGCAGAGGTAGCTAAGCATGGAAATGCATTTCATGCTTTCTAGGTTTCTAGGGCAGTGAATGAGAACTTGAGAGTGCTCTATCTATCAATCAAGGCTTAGATCTCAAGATCTATAACTCCTGCGGCTTATATGCTTACATTTTGAGAAGCTACATTTTAAGGTATTGTATGTGTTTGTAGAGCTAAAACTGTGGCACTAAGAGATATAGGGGAAAGCCCCTCAAATTTCATAGAGCAGACAGTCCAATAGAACCATTACTTCCCTCAAAACCCATAGGAATGCTGGCCAACAATACATAACTGAGATCCAGAAAATGCAAACACTGAGGTTCAAGATAAGGAACCCTCATCTCCTGCATGGCCACTTAACCGGAACATTGATCCTGTCACCTCTTCAAGCCCCTTTGCGGTCGAGAATCAACAACCTGGGGTGTCCATGTTGTATCCCATTAGTGGGCTGCAGGTACAGCTTGGATAAACATCTCCTCACCATCATAACTCACCTCCAGGAACCACTCTCCCACAGAAACTAATTGGTACCAAATTTTAACCTTATTGTGAACTCTGATTTTTGGAACTTAAATAACAGATTAAAGAACTGGGCAAACCAGCACAAAAGCAGCAAACAGCTCAAAAGTCTTCACCAACAACAACCAGGAAAATCAAGACTTCATCATATTTGAAAATTGAAATATTGATGTTTGAATATCCAGTTTGGTATCATTCTGCTTTTTTAAGTCTCCACATGCTAAGTCTACGATTGAAAACACAGTATTAGAAATCGTGTGATTGCTATGACAATAACATGTTCAGTCAAAAGAGTAACAACTTCCAGAAGTAAAGCCTGTGGCCCCTAGATTGCAGGGGACTGCTTCTGCCCCCCCGAACTGTTCAATCCCTGTAATTGGCCAGGACGCAGCTTTTGGGCTGCCAGGCAAAAACTCTAGAAAGTGTCCTACAGAATGGGAAGGAGAGGAAAAAGAGTAACTACAACTTGCTTAAACCCTGGTGCTTCCACAACTGATAATTGAAATTGCAAATCCCAAATAACTGTTGTTTTCCTGTGGATTTGACTCGCTGCTTCTCATAGTAACAACATTTAATCTGTGTTTAGGTCTAGCCTATCATCTCCAAAAAAGATTCTGCTTCTCAGTATTCACTCACCATTGCCGTGTATTTTCATTCCCCCTGTGTGGTTTGTGTTTGTCACTGCAGTATTATTAATACATGTGTGTACAAATAAAATTATACTTCTTTACTTCTCCCTTGTGCTTACATCTCAGTCACTTAACCTCAAAAGATCTGTACCTCACAGACAATAATTTATATTATTAAAGACAAAATAAAAATAATTAAGATTAACAGTGGATCTCTTTTGTGTGGCGAGCAAGAAGGACTATTCCCGTGTTATTATACTGTACATTCTTTAAAATTGATTGTTGCATTGGATGAATAATTCCATATTTGAGTTATGTACACTAGTTTTTCATAATTCCCCATCGTAGTTGTGAAAAATCACTGCTCCACAATCTAGTAGGCTTCGAAAGCAGAGTCAAATCATTTCTCCGACAGGCTTAGATTATAAATTTATGCTCTTTAAAAATATATACAAAATTGCTGTAATATGCCACAAACACAACAAGTAATAACACACATCTGCTCAGTAAGCTTTTAAAATTTGATGTTCATATGTTTCATCACACAATTGGTTAGGGAGTAGTTAGTGGGCAAATTTTTCATATTAGTATAATAAAGAAATAGAGAATGCATTTTCTGAAAAACCCATGAGTGAGGGACCTGCCGCCTATGTAGCTGCTACGTGCAGACACAGAAATATCTGTGTCTTTCCTTAGTAATTACAGTGGGGAATCTGCAAGTTGAAGAAATCAAAAATAAAGTCACGTGAAAGTAGTGTCTATTTAACCAAATATTCTATTATCTGAACAGAGGTTGAAGGACAGTGTACAGTACTTGCCTTGACTGGGGAGAGATTCAAACCTGCTGCTCACGACATGGCAGTGCAAACCACCAACCCATAAGTGCTACAAGAATCCATCTCAAGTTTACATTCTCTTAAGGAGAAGTGTCATTTCCCATACAGTAAAGACATGTGAAGTGAGAGAGTTGTGCCCTGTCAACCAACTCCTATTATCTGCAAAGATTTGTCACGAACATGTTTGCCCTTAGTGGGAATTGAACCTTGCACCTCCCGGTTACATAACAGCCGCACTCACCACAGAGCCAACCCAACGTTAAAAAAGTACTGAGAGCAGTGCACTTTTTTTTTCCTCTCGTCTAGAAAAAAAACACATCTCAAGACTCTAGGTTATCTCAAAGTCATTTAAGTCGAAAGCAGTCACTTTTGACTCTAATTGCTCCAATGCTGTAACACTTATCACAACACAGGTTACAACTTGGAAAATTCAAAGCCTCATGAGCATTTTAGAGTTTGGATGAATTCTGTAGCTGTACATATGTTAGAGGAGTAGGCTTTAAAAGTTGATAAGGTTTCAGCATAATCACATTCTTCATCCCATAGACTTCCATTATAGAATTATGCTTTTTAAAATTTTATATAAAAACACTATAGTATGCCACAAACACCAAAAGTCAGAGCACCACTCTCCTCAGTTAACTGCACAATTTGAGTTTTATCACATAATTCACATTGGGCAGTAGTTAGATGGGAAACTTTTCTGCTATAATAATGAATGAAGGACTGACGATGACAACACATTGTTATCTTTAATGCTTGCAACAATCACTAATTATAACCATTTCCTCTTCATGTTGGATAAAATTCTTGCAGAATCAGTTTCTTAAAAAAAAGTAAGTAAAATGTATAAATTCTTAGGAGACATTGCTGAAAGAGGAGATCCTTTATTTAATATACAAGAGTGAGATACTTGAATCTAGGAATGTGTAAGGTTTTAATTTAAGAGAAGTAAACTATGAAGGATGAGACATTAAAATTTAGCTGATATATTCTTAACAAATGTAAATATTAGAGATACTGAATGCAGGGAGAATATTTCCCTGCCAGCAACATATAATAAATAATCTCAGTTTGAATTACATGTGAACTAAGTTTTATTCAATTGTAAGAAATGCTAAATGCATTTTTTTTTTTCAAGGAAAATGCTTCTCACTTTCAAATGAGAAATACTGCAGACAAGATTGTTTTATTCTTTGAATAAAACACATAAAACACAGAGCTTCTCTGAAACACAGGACCATAAAGGAGAAGCATCCATTTGGTGTGTGTTCATAATCACTGTCAGACGGCTGTGACCAGATGGCAGTAATGCTACCTTGGACAAACTCCAGAGCCAATTCTGTTCTCTGGGGAGATTTCTCTGTGAAATCTAACCTTGAATCTGCCAAAGAATTTTCCCGGTATCTACATATGCCCGCAAAAAGTTGCTGCTGGCTTTGTTGTTGTGCCTTCAGGATCAAATCCTCTCAGGTGAAAGTCATTCACTTTCAGTGATCAGCTTGAATACCTGCCATCAACTCACCACAGGGCTTCTTGGACCTGGAGAGGAATCCAGAGAACATGCGGAAAAGAAGCAGAAAATGCACTTTGGAGAAAAAGAAGGAGGAATACATTCAGCCGCAGATTACTGATTTTCAGAGAGCAAGGTTTTTGAACAGTTTCCTCCCAAACTTCTTCTATTCGTCATCTCAAAAGTGTTATATCCTAAAACTGCTCCAATCTCTCAGCAAGTTTTACACTCCAACAGAATTTCATCTGCTCTCAATGGAGCTATAAAATCTTCAAATCAGAAAGGCTTTTCTCAAAGGCAAGTAAAGTCAAGGTTGTTTGGAATGAATTATTATTTTGATGACAGCGAGCACTCTAAGTGACGTTGTGATGGTGTTTCATGCCTGTCCTACAGAGTCCTTGATTAAAGATGCTGGGAGAAAGCAATAACAGCAAAGCTGTGCTCCAGCATTAACCCCTTTGAATTAGAGAGGAGCAGACAGAAACTGAGGAGACAGAAGGCTTATTGTCACATGCAGCCATGTTTAACATTCAAATGGCCTTCCTGTGACAACTGTTCAAACCTCAGCCTGTCTGAATGTTTTGGTTCTGTTAACCATACATTTGGTTTGCAAAATTATTGAAATGAAAGAATGTGACATATTTCCAACGTTTTGTGGGAGGTTTGCTTAACCGTTTTTCTATCATACAAGCCTCTTTAAGACTTTCTCGTTTGACCATGTGCAGTGTTTAAAAAAGACCATCATCTTTTCCCAACCTTAACAAAGTGCTGTGAGTTGCTTTAACAGAACCATAAGAACATTAATCAAGCTTTTATTGTCATAAGAAGATATGAAAATAAATGAAATTTGTTGTCAGTGACTGTTTGCAGGTTTTATAGATATGTTTATTGAAACATTTTCCTATGTTCGCTACAGAGATATCACTTGAAGATGTGATTGGTCAGCTTGGGCTGCTTGTGTTTTCAGCTACAAAATTCTGATCCTTGTAGAGATTGTTGAGAGTGAGGAAAACATGAAGGAAGAAAAAAAATACACAGCAGAGCTATCTTCTTCTTTTCTGAAATGCTCATTCAACACAAACCTGACGTCTTGGCATTTCTAACTCTGCTTGGAAACTGTCATATTGAAGAGACCAACATACAGGGGTGGCTGTGGGTCAGCCACCCCTGTATGTTGGTCCAGCTCCTTTCCACAGGTATAAGTGTCCTTTGGCAAGACACTGAACCCCAAAAATCCCCCCAAACATTGCTCCCCATAGTCAGATCAGGACCTTGTAAGGTAGCTTGTTGCTATCAGTGTATGTGCGGGTGAATGAGAGGCAATTGTAAATCTCTTTGGATAAAAGCACTACATAAATGTGGCAATTTATCAGAAATGTCACTGGAAAAAAAGTTTTAAAACCTATCAGTGATGCAGCCTTTGAAACTTCCTTTACATCATTATTGTCCAACTCACCACTTCAGCAGTGATGGTGCCCTCAGGCACCAAATATCATGCATCTGTAACAGTCCTCTTAAGTATGAATAGAATTGTTACAGAACATCTATGTAACAGAAAGCTGTAAAGCTCAAAAATTGTACTTGAATAGATGAAGTCATCAATGCTACAGATACCATGTCTATAAAGGGGCCACAGACACCAAGCCCAGATTAAAATGCGAGCATTTTTCCAAAGCGATAGTGAATACTTGGCCCATCAAATAGCTGGATATCTTGTTTCTGCCTATGCTGCGATGTGGAAATGGAGGCTGAAACAGCTCTTTTTCTTTGTCTTTGCCATGATCAAACACCCGCCCAAGCAAGAAGCAGCTAATGATTAGCATAATCACTCAGTCCCCAGAGCACTCAATCACCTCCAGTGGCAGTTTATGATGCATTAGGGCAGACATAATGGAGAGGAGCTTTTCTGTCCCATAACTCGCTCTAAACAGTATATTTTTCTACACGTTGTGCAGGAGCAGCTGTATGTATTTAGCTTATAAAGTGAAGTACATTCACTGAGCACTTTCTTAATCACCATGTTAATACTGGGTAGGGCCTCCCTTTGTTCTCAAAACAGCCTCCGTTCTTCGTGACATGGATTCCACAAGATGTTAGAAACATTGCTTTGAGGTTGACATGACTGCATCACATCATTCGTGCATGTTTGTCAGCTGCACATTCATGCTGCCAATCTCCTGTTATACCACGTACCAAAGACGTTTTATTGGATTCAGATCTGGTGATTGGGAGACCACTGAAATACACTGAACGACCTTTTCTTTGTGACATGGTGCATTATCATGCTGGAAGTAGCCATTAGGAGACGGTAAATTATAGCCATATTGTAGCCATGCACATGGTCAGCAACAATACGCATTCAAACCATCATTGATTGGTATTAACGGGCCCAAAGTGTGACAAGAAAAAACATTCCTCACACCATTACAACACCACCACCTGCCTGGAGTGTTGACAAAAGGCAGGTTGGGTCCATGGATTCATGCTGTTGACACCAAATTCTGACCCTACCATCAGCGTACCAGTGAGTCTACTTCAGCCTCAGATTTCAGTCCTTGGCTGACAGGAATGGAACCAGATTTGGTCTTTTGCTGTTGTAGCCCATCCGCCACAAGGTTTGATGTGTTGTTCATTCTGAGATGTTTTTCTGCTCACCACACTTGTAAAGAGTGGTTATCTGAGTCACCGTAGCCTTTCTGTCAACTGCAACCAGTCTGGCCAGGGTTAGGGTTTATATTCCAGGAGATCGGAAGGTTCAGAAATAATTAATAATCAAGCCACAATCAAACTCACTGAGATCACATTTTTTCCCCATACTGGTGTTTAATTTGAAAATTAATTGAAGCTCCTGACCTGTATCTGCATGATTTAATGCATTGTAGTGCTGTCACATGATTGGCTGATTGCATAATTGCATAAATAAACAGGTGTACAGGTGTTCCTGAAAAAGTGCTCGGTGAGTCTGTGTTTGAGCAGAAGGAATGGAGGAGGATTCTCAATCCTGTTATTTTCAGGAAAGTTGAGTCTCCACTAAATAGGTTCTCAGGCAGATAGCTCATCCCAGAGGAAACTAGGCATACATATGGATTTAACAAGAATCAGATACTAACCAAATACCAAGAAATGTTTATAGAGTTCTGAGGACTGTGTGAGTTTGTGTGGGGGAAGGCAGTGTGTGTGGTAGTTCCTGTCACACATGTAGGGCCTGAACATTTACAAGGACACGGTATTAAAAAGAAAGAAGTGTGCAAATAATAAAATTTTTAGGCTATTGCTGCTCTTGGAAACAACAGCAGAAAGATGAGGCATTAAGGAAGAGTGCTAGATGTCAGCTTGTATCCACACTCCAACATCATTAGTGTTAATGTCAAGATAATGTCCCTGAAATATCCTGCTTTGCCTTATTTGACATTTTCCTGCCACATTTGATGTCACAGAATACACAACCAAGGATGCATCAGAGAACAGTTCCTCACAGAAATGAGCAAAGTGAGTTTTTTTTCCCACTCCCTGTGGAGAGATTTATTTATACAACTGTCATATGACTCTGTAACAAACACACAAACACACACACACACACACACACACACACACACACACACACGCAAACAAGCCAGTCTATGTCTGTGACGGCCCTCCCCAAGAAAGCTGCCCTCTACTATATGTGTCCCTAGAGAAAGAGGTCATAATCCAGCCCAATCCTCCAGGGAACTGCCATGTACGATGGCACTGCTGCTATCCGTCTTACATCTCCAGGCTCTACACACTCTCAAGCTGCAAACTGAATTTAGCTAAGAAAAAAACAAACCTCAAAGAGCATCTCTGAGGTCCCTCAGTCCTCCAGGGAGGCAGAATAGCTCATCTCTCGCATTACTTGCACCTCAGACTTGACAGAACGGCAGGCTGTCGGTCACCAGCCACTTGCTTGTCAACACCAACTCAAAAACAGTCTCACACCTCCTGCGAGCGGCGCAGACCCGCTGAGAAGAACTCATCTTCACTTCCGACATAAAAGCTTGTGTTTGCTGCATTGTGTGAAACAGTCACCCTGTGTATATATCAATCACACTTCCGACTTAAGACCATATTCCAAATAAGTGGTGACTTGTCAGATCTTTAGTCTGTGAGATGAAGGGGGGGATTTGTCAAGCACAGCTTTCTCATCACTTTGCCATCCACTAAAAGAAGATGGGTGTGATCTTATTTGTTGAAGAATTTGTTATTTGTAAAACACAAGTGTCAGTATCCTCACATGAAGTCACTGCACTGTAAAATCTCACAACGTAATTAAACCAACACATTTTTTATTATTAACTCTGAGCTTGTCAACAATATTAGATCATTATCTAAACGTTAACCATCCTTATCTAGGCATTTGATGTGAACCACACAACATACTGTCACACAACATACTGTTAACTGAGGTAATGTTGCAGGGCTAGTAATTTGCCTTATAAAAAATGCCAATGTGATTGTGATGACCTAGAGGTTTTTTGTGTTACCGTTGTTTGTTTCACTTTGAAACCCTATGAAAGTCTTGGAGCAGGCTAGGATTGTATCACAGTGTTCATGTTCATAGCAATGAAGGAACAGACCCCCGTAGGGCAATGGTGTGGCTCATTTATGTGTTTTTAATAGCTTTTTAAAAATAATGGAGCTGTATGGTACAGAGGAATAAAATGCTGTATATCAGGCTTTGGATACACACACAATACTTGTTAGGAGAATACATTTGTTGTTGGTTGATATTTGTTGACAATAAGAAAAATATTGAATATTTTCACCCTTGGTGAGACAACGTTTTTACAGTGTACTTTTACAGTGTACTACTACTACGCTGAAAGTGGATATACGCCTTGCCGTGAGCTGTCAAGTTGTCACTTATGCAAGTCAGTGTGTAAATAAGCACAATATGTCTTGAGAACTGATTTGTTTTTGTCTTCTTTTCCTATTTTACTAATTTCAGCTAAGGCATCTACTTTTAATATACGTCCGCTTAATGGTGTGCAAGGCCATTTTGTTCCCACATCAATATTTTCTTAGCAGACTCGCCTTTCTCTCGGGGTGGATTAAAAACATTGCCGCCACACACGTACTGATCAATGCTATCTGCTAGCTGATGAAACAGGAGTGTGATTGCCCATGGAAACGCTGTTTTGTCCCTTATTAGCATATGAGCTACTTCTCCTGGTGGGGGGTCAACTTCATCAGCTCCGACTCACACTCTCATCAGTAACCGCGGGATGGTAGAGCCTGTCAATAGGTTCCTTTGACCTACCCGCACAGCTTTTTTTAGGAGCTTTCTTTGAAGAACATCCTGATACTTGTGATCATAACAGCTGAAGGAGCCCCATACCCTGGCTAACTCATACATCACATACACACAACTTGCGGTTATCATTATTATTCTTGAGTGTGACTTGGGTGAATTCACAGCGGGACAAGTAATAATAATATTAATAACTTTGTTTACAGTGGCATGAAAAAGTTTGGGTACCCCTGTTCAAAATTTCAGTTGAAAAGTTAAATGAGTAGAAGATAACCTGATTTTCAAAAGAAAAAATTTTAAAGATGACACCTTTCTTTAATATTTCAAGCAAGACTTACTTTTTATTTCCATCTTTTACAGTTTCAAAATTAAATTTAAAAAAAAGGAAAAGGGCCCTAAACAAAAGTTTGGGCACCCTGCATGTTCAGTACTTAGTAACATCCCCTTTGGAAAGTACCACAGCTTTTAAATGCTTTTTGTAGCAGCTAAGAGTCTATCAGTTATTGTTTGAGTGATTTTCACCCATTCTTCCTGCAAAAGGCTTCTAGTTCTCTGAGATTCTTGGGCGTTTTGTATGCACAGCAATGACGAAACCTTCATCTTGCGCTTCTTGAGTAGTCCATTGTGAATTTTGAGTTGTGTTTACGCTCATTATTCTGTTGTAGAAGCCATCCTCTTCTCATCTTCATCTTTTGTACAGACGGTGGATGACCAGAATTGGCTGGTATTTCATTGAATTAATTTTTTATTCTGCCAGTGAAACGTTCCCAGCTCCACTGGTGGCAACACAAACCCAAAGCACGATCAAGCCACCTCTGTGCTTAACAGTTGGAGAAAAAGTTCTATTTTAACTTCATAAGTCCACAGGACTTGTTTCCAAAATGCTTATTTAGATGTTTTTTTTGCAAACATCCAACGCTGAATTTTGTGTTGAGGATGCAGGAAAGGTTTTGTTCTGATGACTCTTCCATGAAGGTCATGTTTGTGCAGGTGTTGCTGCACAGTAGAACAGTGCTCCACCCCTCCAGTGTCTGCTGAATTTTCCTGAGGGTCTTTTGCAGTCAAGTTTTGATTAATCTTTCTAGCAATCCCATGAGCAGTTCTCTCTCAAAGTTTTATTGGTCTTCCAGACCTCAACTTGAACTCCACCGTTACTGTTAACTGCCATTTCTTAAATACATTATGATATACATTAGATATAGATATATATATATATATACACACACACAGTATACATTGGGGTCCAACAGTCTCAGACCCTATTATATATGTGCATTTTGGAAGTGAACGACGAAGGATGTCGTTCCTAGGGGCGACAGATGATAAAACACTTACATGGGTTATTTTAGAAGGCAATGAGAATTACCTGCTTAGCCGTTTACCTACTTACTTGTTTTCAACCACCTCCTGAGACCTTCCTCAGTGGATGGAGTTTGCTCAGTTGTTTTGGAGATTAGTTTAGTTGTTTTCATGTGACTTTAGTATGGAGTTTCACTCACATGATTGAAGGTGACCACGTAAATGGGGAGATTAAAACCCCGGTCTGCGTCAAAAGATTAAAGATTAATTAATGTCCTCCTTGATCTTTCTCTAGTCATCTACTAAATCCTGGTCGATGATGCTGTGAGAGGTTTTGTCTGTGAACACAATTCCAAAAGCAGAAAAAAGAATAGGAAAAATGGTTTGTGGACACCTTTTGGTGCAATTTGCTGACCTTCATCCATTGAAGGCAGTAAGATGTAAATGTTGCATCTTTGTTTTGAGTAATTTTCTTTTTCTTTTTTTAATTTTATTTTTGGCCTTAAGAAAGTGTAGTTTTATTGTAACTAGTTGAGTAGAGTTGAGAACATCAATGAGGAAAAGACAAGTATGTAGTAGATAGACAACAATTATAACTTGAATAGCACTTTTGGAATTAAACAGATTTTAACACAGAAAGGTGTTCTGTTCAATTGGTTCCTCGTTGTAGAAAGACATACAGGAATGTTAAATGTTTTAATTATGCCACTGTCTTTATGATAAACTATACCACTTTTGACACAGATAGTATGTCTTTTATGTAGTTTGTATTGTATTGCTTGTTAACAGTTTTACTGCAAACCATGTGTAGCAGCATAGGCATTATCAAATTAATCTTATTGAAACCATATTAAACATGGGGCCGAGACAAACCTAGTAACCTTTCCAAAATAACATCCCTGCTTGCTCCCTCTTTCTGTGTCTCTGCATGATAGAAGCAGATTGTCTTTTCTGGGGGTTTAATGAGGGTTTAGGGTGAGCAGAGGAGCATCTTCTTCCTACAGCAGGCAGCCCTGAAGATACAGAAGCCTATAATTAGATGTTTAAACATGGCCATCATTTACTCTTGCCTCCGATGTCTCTGTCTTCGTTCACCTTTAAAATGTTCTCAAAATGTATCTCACTGTTGCAGCAGACACTCGGGAGAAGCAGTGACAGAGAGTCACTTTGAGTTTCAAAACTCTCCATTTGTTTTAAAACTCTCAATCACACCTTGAAGTGAATTTTAAAAGCTGTATAGTTTTCTTAAATTGACACATCATTACTACACTTTCATATGACATAAAGTATTGTACAATTAACAAGATCCCTCTTTTACATTGCGCATTACTGAGTTTAATTTTAGCAAAATCTGCTTGATTGCTTTAAAACAGAAAAAAGGAGGAGTGTGCTGCTGTTAGAGCACAGCCGCGGGTTTACATCCAAATTTGAGAGTCTCTCACAGTGGCAGATGGTGGAAGGAAAGGAAAGTTGACAAAGACATCTCTCTTATTTACAATGACAGCCTTAATGGGATTGGGATTCTTAATGGAGAATTGGGGAACAATAAAGATAACTAGGGAGACGCGAGCCTAGCAGTTTTCAGAAAGAAACAATAGAAAAGATCTAAGGTCCAACTAATGCTCCCCAAAGGCTGCAAAGTAAATTACAGCCCCAAAATACCATCCAACTAAACAAAGGACTCCCAGACAAAAAGTGCTTGTTGAATCATTGAACAGTGTCTGAATTTCCCTCCGCCCACACCACGCTAAGATTGTAAGTGAGAGGGCTGCATCTGAGATTTTTTTAACCTTCTGAAACAGAAAAGCTAAAAAGCACGCCCTCATTAGGTGTGCCAGGTGTACAGAAGTGTGAATGTAAGCAGTTTTTATTATTGTATTGACAAAATCATAACGACCATATTCTACCGTCTTTAAAAAATGTAACTCTTTGAATCAATTTGTTAAATGGTCTAGTAGGCTGATTGGTAAGTCGCAGCTTAACCCAGTGTCCCTGTACATCAGACAGTTACAGCGGATAAGTTGCTCAATTTTAAGTGACGACTCCCACTCGATGCACACTGAATTTCAGCATCTTTTTCCTGGATGAATGTTCACAGTCCCAAAGTGCAGACGGAGCAGAATTAAAATAACCTTCTTCTTCTTCAGCAGCCATCACTCAAATGAACAGATCGTAGCAACATAGAACAGATGCTGTAAAATCAACATTTATTTATTTATTTATTTTATTTATTTCATTTTTATTTTTAGTGGTTTACTGATGATTGGAGCCTTGTTTACTTTTACTATGTTTGTCAATTGTCTGTGTTGTTTGTAAAAAGTGTGTCAAGATGAATGCCTCATCTACTGCAAACCAAATCTACCTTTGGGTACAAATAAAGTAACCTTAACCTGAACCTGAAATTGAACATCTCTCAAAGTTTCTCTCTTGTTTTCAATCCTCACACAGCTATCTGGAGTGTGGCCATTTGGAAGTTCTTCTTCAGACATATTTGGACAGCACTTTATACAACCTAGTTTGTTAAAGCACAGAGAACCCTTAAGGAGCTTGGTGACGGAACATCAAGGGTCTAAGGATAGTGAGGACAGCGTATAGTGTACAGATTGTAAAATAGGTGTTGGGCATAAAAGTGGGCTGACCAAGTAGATCACCTACAGATATAATCCTATCGGACATGTATAGTCATCAAAAAATGTAACAGATCATGGTTGGATTAAAAAAGGTACATTCCATTCATAGACTTGAACCGGGAGTGGGTCCTGGTCATGTTTCAGGTCTAACCAGGTAGGGTGCAGTCCCATCTATTGTTTCTATATGTCTAAGAAGGTCCAACTGAAGGAAACATGACATGCATTGCTGCTTTATGCTGCTGTCAGTATTGGCGTTCTCTCTATTCGGGTCTGGTTAGGCCAACCTCATTTCTGATCAGCTGATCAAATCCTCAGGTCGATTTCAAACGGGGTCTGACACCATTTCCATTATGGATCATGTCTCTTTTTGAAAAATTAATGCATATCTGTTTTGGATACATTTTTCACAGGTAAGTTTTAGATAAGGTCAAACATTTCTGACCTCTGTGTGAGGTCAGGGTCTCAGTCAGTCCCAGGAGCCCACAGGGGATGGTTTTAGCTGTTATTAATACCTGTCATTTTCAACATTGGTCATACACCAACCAGCCACAACATAAAACATAAAACGGTGTATATTATAATAAGCTGCCTGTTTGATTAGCCGACAACTTGCCTTGGAAGAAGATGCCATTATCTATGCAGTTAGTTAGAATAGCTAGCCCAGACTGATTTCTGTGTATATTGTTAGTTGGAGTCAGAGAGTCTTTGGAATGATTAATGTAAATTTGACGTTTATTTAGAAAGTTTTTGGAGACTCTTGCTTCTTGCAAGTGCAGAATTAGCATTAACCATTTACAGAATGGTTACAATCAAGATTAGAAAACACAGGATGAAAAATACAATTTTTTCTCTTAAATTTGTATTGACTTGTATAATCATCAAACATTCTTTACATGGGGAGATAATTGTGATTGATGCAACAAATAACTATCAGCCACTCTTGAATCGGATCCAATTTGAGCTCAATTGTGGTGGATCACCTGGGAACTGAATGCCTCATTATCACACCCTGAAATCACCAATTTCCCTTATAAACTCAATCTACCTTTTTTTTTTTTTTTTAGTGTTTTGTAGTGTGATAATAAGTCTCTATTTTCAGTCAGTATTTTGAGAATCCTTATCCTTAATAAAACTTTCACTCCCTTTGTGTTTGTGTTTCCCAGGTTAGGAAGGTGGGGATGTATTTTGCTCATTACCAAAACCCACTGCATGCTTTCCCACTGCCGATGCTGTGTCACACATACTTTTTCATGTGCCATTTGATTAATTGATTAATTCTAAAGTAACATGCTCTTATTCATTGTTTTCTCCGGTGGGACTCAATTGTGGAAGTGTTGATTAATGGAATTGAGTGTGGAAATGGTAATCTGCACTTTTGAAATTCATGACCTACTTTGTGCACTACTTAGAGAAAAAAAAAAAAAAAAAAAACGCCAGCTCTCTGTGGCTGAGTCTTTCTCATATCATATCTGTGGTAACAGACTACTCTGCATAGAAGCTGCAGCATAATTCCCCTGGGCCAATTTGTTTATATCTGCAATAAAGTGCTAGTGTCACATTAAATATGGTAGACTAGAGACAGGGGAGAATGTATTTAGTGTGAAGCCTTCAGTGAGTGAGTGTTCCCTGGTTTCTCTCCATGCATTCTAAACTAATGAATAGGTCCAATTAGTGGGCTAGTTAACAATACCAAGAGCTGTGCTATCAGTTCTCCAGCTTTGTGAGATTATACTACACATCTACTGTACTCGTCATAGCGGCAGGGACTGTTTCTTCTGGGGTATTAGACAGCCCAACTCTCCCGCATATTGATAGCAGCTCCCTGACGCCCACAAATCATATACAATATCTCAGAAATGTTTTTTTTTTGTTTGTTTTTTTTAAGAGAGAGAGAGAGCATTTTGATGCCTCTCTCCTTGTGCTAAGTGGACCTATCACTTTTTCTCCCTGAGATGTGATAGGGAGACATCCTACCCCCTTTTTCTCGGGTGGAATGTCTGGGGTATTGACTTCTGGGTAAGTAAAAGATTTCAACCTTAAACCTGCTCTGGGCAACTCTGCATGCTAGTTGTTTAAAATGTCAGAGACAGGCAAATGTCATATACCCAGAAACCCGTATGTCACTGTACACAGCATCCTGGCCTGCTTGTACACAAAATAAAGCCAAGTGTGTGGAGAAAATTGTAAATTAAAGCAACGCTGATCAGTATTTTACATGAACAATGGATTGAATCGGTGAACGCACTGAATGTCTACTGGACATTTAAATGGGCAACTGTTTGCTTAGGCTGGAATTATAGTTTTCCAAAGACACATGTTAATTATGTTGCATTCCAATTATGTTTTGGTAAGTCCCCCAGGCTAGCAGCTGAGCTGAGGAGTACACTTCTTAAATCTCAGCAATGCATTGTGCAGACCTTAACATCATGAATCAACTCCTGCCAGGAGGTGGGTTAGAAATGTTATACTCAAAGCTGTACAAGTATGGAAGAAACAACAATGCGAATGTCTTCAAACCCACAGTATTACTTAAGTGCAACCAGCATGTTCCAGCCTTCATTTGTAAGGTGATAATTTGTCAGATTTTGTGTGTTCCGCTCATTCAACAGCCCTTAAAATTTGTCAGATTTTGTGTGTTCCGCTCATTCAACAGCCCTTATGTGCGCAAAAAAATGAAATAAATTCATGCTGCTTTAAGATAAAATTATTTTTTATATTTTGAGCATACAGAATCGGATTCTCTTCCTAATTGTGATTCAGCCAGAAGTGGTAGATAGATAGATAGATAGATAGATAGATAGATAGATAGATAGATAGACAGATAGACAGACAGATAGATATATATTTTTTTAACCACACTAGTAGTATGGTTCTAGGGATGGCCATTTCAGTCTGTCATATTAGCACTCTGAAGTTGGTATTTAGCTCAAAGCAGTTATTTTATTTGAAAAGCAGTATATCAGATGGTTTGTCAAAATATTTGACCCTACCCTTAGACGCGATCCGTTGGAGAGTGCCAGCAGCAGGCGTACCGGAGCTTCATTGTCATAGTAACAATAACAAACATGTGGTTAAAGTTTTCAGTCATGGATAAAAGAAACAATGCAGACTATCAGTTTGACATGGGAAAAGAACAGCAGCCTCCTGTTCTTTGTTGCCCCGTCCATCAACCCCAACATCCTCCTATTATATGGCCCTGAGAGGTCGCCTAACAATAAAATGTAACTATGGGTCGTAATAAGCTCCTTGCACAGATGACCTATGCGGTCATTTTTTACAAGAGTACAGTCTCATTCTAGCCATTATTACCTGCTGTCTGTCTAGTATTTCCCCCTCCAATTTTAAACAAGCTACTGTTTACCCCCTCTTAAGAAGCCCTTTCTTGAGTCCTCTGTTTTATGTAATTTTAGACCCATCTGTAAACTGCCATTTCAATCAAAGATTTTGGAAAGAATTGTCTCCACTGTGTTAATATCTTTTACGAACAACCATAAAATTTTCGAAAAATTTCAATCTGGTTTTTGCTCCCTGCATAGCAGTGACACTTTTCATTCCTACAGGGATGATATGCAGTTGTATGCCCTGATAAACCCTGGTCCCACCGACAATTTATTGTGTCCTGCCTTACTGAAATTATGAATTGGATGTCCAAAAATATCCTGCAGTTGAATGACTCCAAATAAGAAATAATTATACATACACCTTCTAGCGTGAAATCTAGCAGCATTAACATTCTCTTGTCTGGGTCCCTTATGGAATAATGTTAAAAAGGGACTGTAACTCAGGTGTACTTTTCGACTGAGTTGTCCTTTGACAGTCAGGGGACTAAAGTCGTGCAGTCCTGCTTTGTCCAATTGAGACATTTAACCAAATCAGGTCATTCCTTCTATCTGCAGATCTAGAAAAGGTTATCCTTGCTGTCATGTCCTCCAGACTGGACTATTTAATGCACTTTTATTCTGATATCGGCAGGCAAAACATCCAAAGACTACAGCTGATAAAAAACACTGCTGCCAGGCTTTTAACACGCTTCAAGAGAAGCAACCACATCACACCTGTCTTTGCTGCGCCTCACTTGTTAACTATGAGTTTTCGAATTGATTTTAAGATTTTACTGCTTGTTTTTCAAGCCTCCTTCCTATATCTGTGAGCTTCTAAATGCCTGAGCCTAATCATTACTTGAGATCCTCTTGCATGGACCTGCTTGTTTCCGAAATCTCTACTTGTCACTAAAGGTGACCAGGCCTTTGCTGTCTGGGCCCCTCAGCTGAGGAACTCACTAACTGAGGACGTAAGACAGGCAAACTCAATATCCTGTTTAACTCTCTTCTTAAAAATCATTTTTATCTTATGGTTTTTTCTTAACTGTTGGTATTTATTAAAAAAATTTTAAATTCTTTTTTGTTTTATATATTTTTATGGTACTTGTTTTATATTTTATTTATTGTTTCATTAATAAATTTTTTTTGTATTACATTTTACATTTTAATTTTACGATTTTGGGCGATGGGGTCGTGCAGTGGTTAGCACTGTTGCCTCACAGCAAGAACATTCCGGGTTCTAGGGCAATTCTGTGATTACTTTGCATGTTCTCGCTGTTCCTGCACGGGTTTCTTCTAGGTACTCCACCTTCCCTAAGTGGAGCCCACAGTTCAAAGATATGCAGATTAGGTTAACTGGTGACTCTAAATTGCCCATAGGTGTGGACGTGGGCGTGACTGGTTGTTTCTCTCTATATCTCAGCCCTGTGATAGACTAGCGACCTATCCAAGGTGTAGCCCGATTCTCACCCAATGCAAGCTGGGACTTTCTTTGGATGTGGTGTCACATCCCCTTGCTTTGACATTGTACAGTGCCCTGTTGGCTCCATCAAGTAGCCTACACTTTTTGAAAAACCAAAGCAGACGAAAAAGCCCTGTGATTGAGGTTTATAATTGTTCTATTCTTTTGCATCACTAAATCTATGAAAATATACTGTACTGCTTTCAACATGAGGGGATGTGAAGGAAAGGTGGCTGGTGGTGGTAATTCAGAGTTTAATGGCCACTGTGAAACAATCACTATTTTACCAGGAAATTAAAACTACAAGCCAATAAAACTTTCAGGCTACATACAAAATGTAAACCCCGTTTAAACTGACAGTCTGTGGCTGTGATTTGTGTGTTACTTTATTTGTGCTCTCTGTGCACTGAGAGCTACTGTGCTATTGCATTACCCTGATGTGTGGTTGCTCCAGACTGTGTCTGACTGCTTGATTTGAAATATCCTAAATAGATGCTATATTCAGCATCCTGTAATCTGATTCAACAGTCAGGGAAAATATTTGACATTGCTGGGAAAACTGCCAGTGTGTGGCGGCACCATCATAGAAAAAGGGATGTGCATTCAAACAGACTGGTAACAGACAGCACCTGTAACCAGTCTTTTCTCTTGGCATTGTTAACTGCTGCTTGTAGGGAAGATTTGCGGAGGGTTTGATGACTGACTTCAGTTTATCCAGAGCCTAAACCTTTATTTTCACAGCTGAGATTCAGCTCTGCTCTGATATGTGCTCATGCTGTGGCATGTGGCACACTCATAACTTCTCTGTGAATTTTTCTGCTTTCAAACAGTACAGCTGTTGTCATTAACCTTTGATTATTTCTTGTTGTTTTTTTTTTTTGGTAGAAGATGTCATGATAATAAATTACAGATTTGATGGATGTCTCAGTCAGCAGTGCAGGACTTAAGATATTTACAAAAATAACTCAACACATTAAGCACTGATAATTTTTACATTCCAAACCGCCATAGTCAGCATGTTTCATTTAAATCACACAATGCTGAACCTGAATGGTAGGCTATCATAGGCTTACTTAATGTATGACATTTTACATTTTACTGTATTTTTACTTTCCGTTAAGATGCCAAATCAGGGTAAGAGCTGCTGTATTAAAGTGAAAACTGATGCGCTCTGTGGAGAGATAACATTTGACCATTGGTAGCTACCTATATAGACCCAGTCTATTCTCGTTAGCAAAAATGACACACCTTTATGTTGCAAACACAAAAGCTGATCTCTTCTGGAGAAGGCTGCAGAGACAGCCCGGTACTCTAATGAAGCCCATTACACCTCCGTTCTGTCCCTCCTGCCTTCCTGTCCTCTCTTGTCACTTATACCGTTAATACAGCCAAATTCACAATATACACTGACCAAGCACTTTATCAGGAACACCTGTACACCTGTTTATTTATGCAATTATGTAATCAGCCAATCATGTGACAGCACTACAGTGCATTAAATCATGCATATACAGGTCAGGAGCTTCAGTTAATGTTCACATCAAAAATCAGACTTTGACTTTGATTGTGGCTTGAGTATTAGCTATTTCTGAAACTGCTCATCTCCTGGAATTTAAACTAACCCTGGCCAGACTGGTTGCAGCTGACAGAAAGGCTACAGTAACTCAGTAAACCACGCTTTTCAACTCAGTTGAGCGGAGAAAAGCATCTCAGGATGCACAACACATTGAACCTTGAGGTAGATGAACTACAAGAGCAGAAGACCATGTCTGGTTCCATTCCTGTCGGCCAAGAACAGAAATCTGAGGCTACAGTGGGCACAGACTCACCGAAACTGGACAGTTGAAGACTGGGAAAACATAGTCTGGTCTGATGAATCTGGATTTCTGCTTAGGCATATAGATGGTTGGGTCAGAACTCGGTGTCAAAGGCATGAATCCATGGAACCAACCTGCCTTGTGTCAACAGTCCAGTCTGCTGGTGTTGGTGTATTGATGTGGGGATTGTTTTCTTGGCTCACTTTGGGCCCCTTATTACCAATCAATCATGGTTTCAATGCCACGGCCTATCTGAGTATTGTTGCTGACCATGTGCCTCCCTTTATGGCCACAATTTACCATCTTCTAACTACCTCCAGCAGGATAATGCACCAGGTCACAAAGCAAAAATCCTGTCAAACTGGTTTCATGAACATGCCAATGAGTTCAGTTTAGTTCAGTGGCCTTCTCAGTCACCAGATCTGAGTCAGGTAGAACATCTTTGGGACGTGGTAGAACAGGAGATTTGCATCATGAATGTGCAGCTGCAGAAATGACGTGATGCAGTCATGTCAACATGGAGCAGAATCTCAAAGAAATGTTTCCAACATATTGAGGCTGTTTTGAGAATAAAGGGAAGCCCTATTCAGTCTTAGTATGGTGTGCCTAATAAAGTGTTTGGTGAGTGTACCTGGTGCCTACATTTCAAGATGGCATCCACCCCTTGATCTTTATGACCATAATTTTATGCACCTATTGCCAAGGTACTGATTTAAAAAAAAAGTTCACCCAATATAAACTAAAGCCATCTTACGATGGAGTGAGGATGCAATAGAACAGCTCTGAAGATGGATAGAGCCCACAGACTGGCGCATTGAAAGGACCTAAAACAAGCTCTGGTCCAGATGAAGCAAATATTTTTACAGGGTCATCATGACAAATTGAATTCCTTGAATAAGAAATTACAATCCAAACTAAGTAATAAAATACACACTTACAGTAAAAGAGCAAAGTGGAGGAAAGGTTTTCTTCTAGTAAAATCTAAGAAGCATGGAAAGGCCTCAATGTTATGATGGGTTGGACCCAGGAGAAAACAAGCATCCAGTGCACTGACCCCACCAGATTTACCATTGAGGTCTGGCTCCAAAAAAATGTAAAGCTATTATAAGTCACAACAAATTAGGTGGTGGTTGCACTAAAATAGATCCATCCACGGAAATCTTCAGGACCTGATTGGCTCCTCAAAGAGTGTGCTGTGCATCTAGGGAATGTACTAACCAGACTCTTCCAGTTGCTTTTTGACAATAGTTTCATCCCACCGATCTGGAAAAATTTAGCAGTCATTCTCATCCCATAGAAAGCAAGCGCTTTGGCAGTGGGGAAACCCTAGGGTCCCAAAAAAATCCCAAAATTGATTTGTACTGTGAGGAATGCTCACCTGAACTGCCGGCGTGGAGCGGGAGTCGGCGCGCTGATGCTGGTGAAGATGCTGCAGGGCACAACATGACCAAGTTCCCGACGCCAAAATTCTTGTAGTTTATTTGATGGTGTTGATGATGTGAAGAGGATGAAGGAGACTCCGCTGACACTGTCTTGACTGCATATAAAGGTTTATTACAAAGAAGAACAGCATCAAGTCAAGCATCTACAGATCTGCTAGTGAGAGGGTGTGAAGCCAATGAACCACTCTGAAATTCAGCCTTGGTCACCGACTCTTAAATAGGACAGTAACTGTCAGGCACATATGGTTTTAGTTACAAAGCATTACCTGCCTTTGGGATCTGCAAGACCCCTTCTGAGGACCTTTGACCTATGGCCTCTGAGCCATATCTCTATTTTCACACATGGTTTATATTCTACATATATGACCATACACCTCATGAGCTCTGGTGGACTTGACTTCTTTGTGGACAGGCTCTGTTATCATTTGACCTTATTTTAAGCACCCACTTCTTACACATTTTTCTGGATTCCACTGATGCAAAGGAGGCCGAACCAAAGAAACGAATATCACTGAGACCTTGTTGATTTGCAGTTGTGTCCGTATTGGTGTTATTATTTTTTTTGTTTCAGAGAATCCTCTTTCAGAGTCAGCACTGCTAAAGGCAAGTGATTTTACTGCTTGTTGCAGGACATTAGTTACTGGAATTTCTGGATATTCTTTGAAATCTCTGTATCTCTGTCTAACACCTGAGAAGCGGATGTCAAAAAAGGTCACAGAGCCGTCATATGTCCTCCTCCCCATACAACATTGTTAAAGGTGATGGTCGTGCTTTTAGCATAAGACACATATTTGGTCAAAAAGTGATGTTTCATTCTCAGTTACCATTTGTTTGAGCATACTATCAGTGGGTGCTTCACAAAATTTCTGGGGATGGATTGATTTCTGCATTGTTACCCCATGGATGGTCTATGTTCAACAGCTTAAGGAGCCTGTCTGTAATATGGTCCAGAATTATGTTATCTGGCCAGAAAAACATCAGTTTTCCTCTTAATCATGTTTACAGCATGGAATAATGTTATGAGCCTTGATTGCAAACTTTCAGACAAATCTTTAAGTTCCCCCAGGGCATCAAGTACAAGACCCATGTGCTTTACGAAGTCACCTGAAGACAGATTTGTCACAAGACATGCATCTGTCATTTGAATTGCATTCACTATCTTCACTAGCTCTGAACAAAAGAGAATAAAAAGCACTATGCATTGTCCGAACCGAGTTCCCTGGTCCATAGGATGAGGCCACCCATCTCACACCTGGGACCCACCAATATTTTTTATCAGTATGTCTATTGCTGAGGCTGCAGAGCTCAGTTATCTCAGATTTTTAGGGGCTGATGGTAATTGTTCCTTAAAACTTGAAAAATGATTAATTTCAGTGCAGTGCTTGACAGCATCCCCAATATTCAGCTCCAGTTTGTGGTTTAAACAGTGCCAGCCAATCAGACGTGGGAACTTCCTTTTCAGCCTGGTAAGGACTCCAGCCCTGGCCCCAACATCACCGAAGCTCCATCAGAGCAAAACCCAACCAAACGCTCATTTACAAAGGCATCATCAAGTCATGACTTGTTAAACAGTTCAAAAGAGCCTCAGTAGCCTGCATCAGTAGATCCAAGTTCCATGATAATTAGTTTCAGAATTATTAACACAACCAGGCAAGATTTGTTGCTCAAAGCAGTGCTCACATCAGTGAGAATGGTGAGTTTTGTCCTTGTAGACTTTATGCTCACCATAAATGCATCTCTCATTTCTTTTGAAACACACTGTATTATATCTGCACGTGACACTGGAGTTCCGTACTCTGCCTACATTGAGACCATTTGACTTTTGCAAATCAAGAAGTTTCGAATGATCTGTGAAGGATCTGTTATGTTTTTCCATTATGATAGGTTGTTCTGAATACAGATTATGTTTGGGAAGTTAACTGTTTTTCTGATCTCTTTTCAAGTATTGCAACTGCCTGTTTGTGACTCTGTGAAGACTTGTGTACATTTAATTTTCTTCTGCAATGGTGTCATTTGTTTAGCTTTTGTTTCTCCATTAGGAAAAATTTGGCCATTTTGCCAATTTGGTAGTTTTGCCATTTGCTAGAAAAAGAAAGCCTTTGTGATCCTTTCCTATAAACAGCAAGTGATGAAGCACATTTTATACAGAGTATCCTAACGTCTTGTTAGAGACAAAATAAATGGATATGCTTGTTTGGAATATTCATAGTGAGGAACTCCACTCAGGCAACTTCTGTTCTGTGTTTCCAAATGCTATATGAAGGCAACTGGACTTGCTTGGGTTTCTTGTTCTAAAGAACTGAAGAAGCCTTTTGGATGAGAGGTGAATTGTCTTCAAGTACCTCACGCAAGTCCAGTTGCCTTCATATAGCACTTAGAAATTCCATGACCTACACGACTGAGAAACTTCAAAGACCTTCTGTTCTGTGTGTATGCTGCCACTGTGGGCTGTACAGTGCTGTGCTGTGCAACTGTTTTTTATAGAGTTGCATCTAATATAATGTTTTCACTGTAAATATTTGTATTGTGTTGTTTTGTTACGTACCGTTTATGTGTGATTACAGCTGAAAATGAATAACTACTGTAGTGCAAACAAAGACAGACAATAAAGTTATTTTGGTTTTGGTTTTGAAGTCTGGAGACTTCAGCTAGGTAGCTGGCTAAAAGCCCACCTTATCAGTCTATGTCTCAACAACCGTTGCCTGCACTTACTTATGCCTTTTTCAAAAAAACAAACAAACAATCAAACATCACATTGAACAGGCTTTTAGTTATTTGTTTTAAAGGGTTATATTTACAATTCTGGGTGATATCTAGCTTTTGCTCCTATGTAGTCTGAATGCACTGATTGTAACTTACTTTGGACAAAAGTGTCGGCCAGATGAATGTAATGTATTGTAATGTAATTCCTAACAGAGTTTTTAAAAAGGGAGGGGTGGGGATGGCGTAATAATTCTACATGTTACTCATGTCACATATGATAAATATTTGTTTTGATTACAGAACACCTACGCTGTTACACTTACATTCTTCTTAAAAAGGCCCTGATATCTTAATTTGGTTCTTAGGGAGCATTTTCGTCTTCTATAATAAAGTTGTTTCATAAAATCACATGTCTGAGCATTGATCACAAATTAGCCACCATCATACCGTATACCTAAAATTTAAATATATCATAACTGATCATTAAAACTGGTTACTGGTTTTAATGTTATGGCTGATTGGTGTAATGTGAGTTGACTGGTGTTAGTTACATGCAGCAAAGCAAGGCAATTTTGCAGTGTTTAAAACGCTGGAAGTATAATACTAACCACTTCACCAATCCGCATTCACCATTTAGACTCTACACTTCACGATACATCAAAATTAATTTCTACACACAACACAGGACCTGGCAACTCTGAATGTATCTTACTAGCAGCATTGTGTTAACAGCGTCTGAGATCAGTAAAACTATTGGTAGGAACAATTCAGCACTGTCTTAACAGTGGTGTCCTTACTGTGCGTATCCAAATCTCCACCTTTAGGCCAATGACATGCAACACAGATCCCTGTCTGGATTCAAACAGGAGATTCTACAAGTGTACATCTTAATAATTTGGTTACAAGGATGCAACAGTATAGCTGTATTCTAAAACCACATTTTGACAAACATAGTTTAAAAAGAGTGACAGCAGCCGCAAAAACAGGCATTTGGTAAAATGTGGAAACGTTTTCTCGCATTTTTGTGCTATTAGCAGCTCTTTGTCATTGCTGTTGAAAAAGGGTCATGCAAAACATTACAGCCACTAATTTTACACATTTCACTATGAGCAATGTAGGTTCACCTCCATGGTGTCTGATTCTGCCCAAATCAGACACCTATCTGATATTTTTCCCTGCGGGTAGAAAAGAAATCTTCAAACAAGAATTTCTTAAAGTGATAAGCAAGGACGTCCAGCGACTAAATCCTGCCTCATTACCGTATCAGTTAAATCTACAGCCTGAGATGGGACAGGCTTTAAAATAATCTACTGTATGTTTTAGGGTCAATGACTTTGCCTAAAGCCTCCTCAGCTCCAAGAAGAGAAAAACATGAAAGACTTGAAGTGGCATGCTGAGCCTGACCTTGGATATCACAACTGTTGACCCTTGGCTGGATCAGCCAATCACAAAGTGTTGTTCCCCACGGGTGGGTGAGCCAATCACAGCGCTCAGTGCTGGAAGCCATGTGTCCTCCGCTGTGATATCAGACGGCTCTGGAGGTGATCACACACATACAAATGAAGCAGAGAAACAAACGTTGGAAAAATGATTCTCAAGCATATTTAATTAAGATATATAAGGAGATTAATGTTAAATCAGTGGCTGTTTGTAATATGACACTTTTTTTTCAAAAATCTTAAAAGCTCTGATTTACAGTGTCCTAAATGCCTCTGAGATTGTAATCCCCATGCAAGTTTTATGATGAGAGTGATTTGTCCTGGGGTTTTATGTACATACTTTATAATCCTTGCGTGAAGACATTTCACACTTTCAAATTTAGCCAGCATGTGTGATGTTAAGCTCTTCGCCCTTTCTTTTTTTCACTCTCTCTTGTCCTTTCAGTGATGAAACCTTTCCCTAAGCAGACTCTCTCTTCTAGATGCTGGGAAGAGAACAAAAGCTGTCATTCACTGATCTCCCCTTCACCCACAGTGAATGTGACGATGCCATTGCCACCTTTAAATCCAGCTATGCCTTTAACTGGGCTTTTCACAAGTTTTGGAGGACAGTGAGCTAATTAGGATTTCCTTAACTCCCTTCTCTGTCATCTGTAATATTATTTTAAAGCAGGCCCACCTGAATCCTGCAGCCTTTTTTTGCAAGTGGAAAAGCTGTGCAAGATTGTGTTCTCGTGTATTTGTGTCCGGGGCAAAGTGGTCTTGAAAAAGAACAAAAGACAATTCACTCAGATAGAAGCACCTTTCTCTCTCTGGATGGATCTGCCTAAATACCTCCTCAATTTTTGACATTTTTGAATTTTGATACTGGTTTTAGATTGGTATATATTGAATTTTGTCAAACATGCATTAGGTTACACAAAGCAGACTAAGGCATCCTAACAGCAGACAGACAAAATGGAGAAGAATAGTAAACTGGACAGTTTATTGCTTCAATATGTTATCTCTCCTTTAGGCTGTCTTTAGATCACCAGTGATATGAGCTGTGTTTGCCACAAGGTGAGGCACAGAGCACAGTGCAGAGGCATGGAAGGATTATCAAACAGGCCTACTGGCCACAGGCCCAGATGCCCAAGAGGTCAGAGCCCCCCTGAGCCGCAGACTCTGTTTGAAGTGACTGTTTTTAAGATTCCTTGTCAAAAGGCTGTATCAAAAGAATGGTTGTTTTGATTTTTTTGATTTTTTATTTCCTGAGTCTCTTCATACTGAGTATCTACTGACACCAAGTGTGACCCAATGTTCATTTATATTATATGTATTTTTTAAAGTTTTGTAGATGAGAATGTTCTAATCATCGCATCATAATCTTTTCATGTGCATATTTCAAACTAAGCCAAGTGTGGTGTTGGTTGTAGCGTGATCTGAACCTAACGGTATTTTGTTACATCTGAAATGTCTTTTTTACTCATTATCATTGTGCACAGAGGAACACGGAATAACACCAATGAAGAAACGATTATGATTCAGTTTAAGTTTAGTCTTTTGAAATTTATATTCGTTTTAGTCAAATTTTAGTCATTTGACTTTTGTTGTTTTCGCACACATTGTCCAGGTGTCTTTGCTCTTCAGTAATACAGACTAACTCAAGTCAGTAAATCCAGTTATCATTCCCAAAATCTGCCTAGCGTTACTGCAGCTAAATGTGCTGTTCATTGCAGAGAAACGGATCATTCCGAAACTGATTCACTCACTTGTTCATTAAAATACTTTTCACTGTATGAATTCAGCTTGAGGGGAGAAGCTAACATACTGACATTTGTTTAGCAAACCGTGGGAAGATTTAGATGATTGATTGTCCGTATGTCTGCAGTTTGTCCCAGCTGGTTTTGCTGCTGCTGCTTGTCTAATTTTCAGTGGATTGTAGATGACCTTAGTCACTATATTTGTTTCTTTCAAGAACCAGCATTGTCAACATCATTGACAGAGACAAAGTCACTGAATTTAATTCATGTCTCATTTTCAGTGGTGACTTTTGGCACCACTTAGATTTGGTCTTGTTTTTTTGTTAAAAAAAATGTCATCAGCAAACATTTTCGTCATAGTTGTCACGGCGGAATTCAACACGAGAATTCAAAGCACTCAGATGTGTGAATCAGAGACAACGTTAAAGGAGCTAAAAGAAGCAGGAGGTCAAAACAGGCAGGCAACACAGGTGAGTGAGGCTGGAAAGCTACACCTGGTTTGGCACAATAAACAATCTTGCCGAGTGCTGGTGGAAAAGGAGCGCGGCATATGTATAAGGAAGTAAATAGGGAATGAGGAACAGGTGGGTAGGAGGGCAGGCAGGAGTCAGGTGGCTGGAAGGCAGGAAAGGCTGGCGTTACTGCAGGGCAGATTGAGGTGGCATCTGAAATGACAAGACAGTTAAGCCCCTTTTATACAACCTGCTCAAGGCGGGAATGTTACGCCTTTATTCCGCCTTGCCGTTCTGTATAAAAGGAATACGGAATGGGGGAGCATTGTTATTCCACCGTTAAACTGGCGGCCGAGGTAGTAACAAATCCAAATCAACGCCTGCTTAAAAGGGAGAGCCGGCATGACGCAATAGGCCGCAGCGCTGTTATGTTACACATCACACCCCTGCTATCTAATATCACACACGAGGGTGGCAGCATGCCAGCTTTCTTTGTTCCAGTGTAAACAAGCAAAGCCAGCTTAATGAGGGCTCTTCTTAACGGCAATATAGTGTAATCTCTGATTAAAAGATTTAAAAGTTTAGAATTTCTCAAAAGAAACTGACTGATACACTACAGGTAAGAAGTCAATAGTCAAGAAGGATTTGGGTGCTTTAACCCTCCCGCTGTCCTCGGGTCATTGTGACCCGCGACACAAGTCTCCTCGACGTCCCACCCAAAGCAGGGAAGCGTGTGCTGCAGATGTAAGAAATATATCTGCCAAGGGCAGTACACTTGCATACTGCCCCACATGTTGTAATCGGGACTATAGTGAAGGCAGCAAAGTTTCAACAGGAGGACAACGGGAGGGTTAAACCTTTTTTTTTTTGTCAGAAACCATACAATGTCATCAAAACAACTCTTTTGAATAATAAGTCGTAAAAATTAAATGACATAATACACCATTTTATTTTGTCATTACTGTAGAAACAACTCAAATGTGATTTCTGATCTGATTCACCCACAGTTAGTACCTTTCCAAAACTGTTACAAATGACCACTACAAAAATGATTCATATTACAGTTTCCTGATCTGCCACTGATATGGATAAGATTTGATCATGTTTATACTGCATTCATACAATGTCTAAAAATGGTAGGCTTAGTATAAGAAACCATCTACTATTCCAACTTGGGAGTGTTCATGTATTCTTTCAAGATCGTTACTTCCACTACTAGTCTTGCAGTAACACAATTGAAGTAGCCTAAAATAGGATATTTTGTTGTGTTATACAGCTGTACTTGTTTGCTAAGTGAAACCAGACTCAAACAGTGGACAGCTGCTTTTGAATTTGCTGTAGTGACTGTATTAGTGTTAATAATGGATTTTAATGAAATATAACTGACAGAGATGTTGGCAGTTTGGGTCAACATGACTACTTTGTTAAGGTTACTCTAATTGAACTTTAACCTTAATTGTCATGATTAAAGGAAAATCTAATGTTTGTGAGAATGACCATCATCATGGTTAAAAAAATTAATGTTGAAACGGGAAAAAGAACAGTGGTCTTCTATGTCAAAGTTGTTTGTTCATATAGCCGTCCTACCTATGGAGTTGTTGGTCTCTATAACTTCATGCTGCTTTTGTTTTTGATCCCGGCAGGCAAGAGTCATAATTCACACGTCCTGTAGTTGGTCATTGTCCTGCAAGTGTAATCATACGTCGTATATAAGCATTTGGGCAGACAACTGAAGCTATGGTGTTTTCTCTTGGGAGGACAGTCTCCTTTTGAATCAATCTCTTTAAAAATGTACTGTACCAAAAATATTCAATGAAGATTTAATACATATTACTGTCTATAAAGCTGCAAGCATGACACAGTCATGTATCCAGCTTTATACATGGTACAATAAATGGTGGTACAAATCTAACACATGTCTGTGTTTCAGTTTCTGAAGCATTGGAAATCTAAATGTACTATTATACTATATATATACTAAATTGTGATAATTCAAAGATACTGGTTTATAAGATGCCGTTTTACAAGATATCATATAGCTTCCTAAACGTTGTGTTTTTGATCCAGCTAATAAGAATGTACAGTACTGTAGCTTTCAGTGTGTTTGGTGCTTGAATGTTGTGTTTCTATACATTTGGGATGTACGTGTGAAATCATTTTGTACCCATATTGCTCAATTTTTCCTTGTCATGTTAGTATAAAATTGGTTTTAATGGAATGACAAAGCAGTGATGCTACATTTACACTTTCCCCAGATGGATGCCCATGTTTTTAAAGTTTTATTTGAATTTGCAACTTAGATAAGCTGCCAGTTACCAATGCAAGCAGTGTGAAACATGTTTAATAATAGAAAGTCATTTAAAAAGAGTGGCTGAATGTGCTGATGAAAGCAGGTAGTGCTTACACGACCATTAAGCTTAACAGACACATAAAGCCTCAGTTCGCTGTACTAAGCCTAAGGCGTAGAATTAAAACAAACACATGCATTAAAGGTACACTCACATATCCTGGAACACTTTATTGCAACATTTAAGCCTGAGTATCTGTCTACTGCAGTAGATAAAGAGTTGCAGGTGTGTGAAAAAAAAGGACTCTTATCTCCACCATATTCCCTAACAGCTTGGACAGTATCAGTGGCACTATACATGGTCTTATGTACTGTTAAAATTGTGTGAAATTCTGTTTTTTGCCAGGCAAGCGCCTGTCAACAGGTTTTCAACACAGAAATTTACAGTTGGATAGAGGAGACTGTCAGTGTTGCAGGGATATAAGAACCATTTTTTATGTGACATTATGAAAAATAGTACCGTCATAAAATGTATTGATAGTGTATAACAAAAATGTAAAACCAGTCATTTTCATGGATTTTCCATTCCAATTATTCATCGCATTAATATATTTTGAGATGCACGGGTACAGTCATGCTTTGGATAGGCTCTGTTTTGTCCTGTGACCCATTCGTCTAGCCATCACAATTTGGCCCTTATCAGAGTCACTCATATCCTTACTCTTGTCCATTTTTCCTGCCCCTAACACATCAACTTCAAGAACTGACCGTTCACCTGCTGCTTATCCCGCCCCCTTGAAAGAGGCTATATGAACCAGATAATCAGTGTCATTCTCTTCACCTTTTATTGGTTTTGATGTTGTGGCTGATCGGTGTACAATTTGTGCCATATGGCAGCTGATCAGCATTGACATACCATTAGTCAAAGTGAAATACCACTAAGAATCAGAATGTGACATTAAAACAGGAGTGGAACATCACAAGTATGCTGGTGGACAGTATCTGCCAGTAAAATATAAGTGACAAGGCATTTATAATTTGCACACAGCCATATCATAATCAGTGTAGGGGAAAGTCCCCTGACGTTTAAAAGAGCAGACAGTCCAACAGAACCATTACTTACAATACATCACTAAAATCTCCAAACTGCAAACACTGAGGTTCAAGATAAGGAACCCTCATCTCTTGCATGGCGACTTAACCAGCACACTGATCCTGTCTACTTTGACCCTTGAAGCCCCGTTACAGTCACCAGCCAGCAGCTGGGAATATCCAGTTCACATTCCATTGTGGACTGCAAACACAACTTGGGTAAACGTCACCTCACTATTACAGTTTGCCTCCAGGATCCAGTCACCCACAGAGACTAGTGGGCATCAGCTTTTACTCTTACGGTGAACTTTTTGGAACTTAATAACAGACCAAAGAACTGCAAACCAGTATAAAAGTAGCAAACAGCTTGAACGTTATCACCAACGCCAACATAACATAACATAACACCCCAAGTAGGTGATCTAGCCACACACACACACACACACACACACACACACACACACACACACACACACATAGATATATATTTTAGCCTTCCAAACGGCCCATCAGTGAAAGACAAATTCATCCAGACTTTGTTTATGTGAATCTAACATAAGAAGATACGCAAGTATTCAACCAAAAACTCCAGTCAACTTGCTTAAACCCTGGTGCTTCCTAATTTGAATCTTTAATTGGCAATTTGACAAATAAGGTCCTCATATATCCACTCACCACGTAGAATAAAAATCAGAATTACAATTAATGACAAACATAATTCCATTTGACCTCTCTTGTTTGGCCATCAAGAAGGACTATTGTAGTTCTCACAGACAATTAGAAGAAAACACACATGCACACACAAAGATAGGAGCTTTTGTTTTAGAGCCAGTCTGCTGGGTTGTCTGCTATCCCTTCATTATTGATGAGCGCTGCCTTATGGACATTTTCCAGTCAGCCGTGCAGCATGGGTCCTCTGTAATCAAGTGGGGAATCATTCCTCTTCTGCTTGCCAATCAGAGCAGGATGCCAGCCGGTTCTCCAGCGGGAAGCGGGAGCGCGACTTTCCACAGTCTGTTGGTTGCCAGGCTCTCTCTCCCTACTAAGGCTAAAGAAAAAAAAAACTCATCCATGGCCAAATCTAACCGACAGGCTGTCATGTCATCAACAAGGCAATCTCCTCAGCTTAATGCAGTCACTCAGCTTTCCATCAATGTTGTGACATCCAACTAGAAAATGAATAAAAAGACAAGAAAGATAGGGCACCCCGATGATTCCTTCAGTGTTTGCCTTTTTTTATTTTTTCAAAAAACTTTTGACGACAGCCTACACCTGTGTCAAGCAGATACACACTTTGTTGCAAGCAGAGTTGGTCAATAAGGAGATTAGGTCCTAATTGGGACAACACACCAATTGTTGTGAGTTTGGTGGAACCTCTACATGTACAACCTCTACATGTGCATATTGACTTCACAGTCCCAAAGGGTCTCCACAATTGAGCGCACAATAATACTACAACAACCCTGTGTAACTTGTACTGGAATAAAATAGCAGAAAAAATATTATGTTGAATGTATTTTAAGAGGCAATAGATGAAAATAAAATCCATATTACTGAAATTCTTTGCTGTTTAATTTTTCCCCCTGTCTGTTGCTATGAAGTTGCGTTGTTTTAATGGTATTTATATAGTAAAAAACATTAGCGGTAAGTTTATATTTATTAAATATAATATACATTGGCAGCTGCCAATGTATAAGTGTTCTGACTGTGATCAGCCGTGTTTTATCAGAGGGCAGAGGTTTAAATATTTTCTTTGATGTTAGCTAAATAATGCCTGGTGTAAGCTGTACTTCATACACACATTACCCAGTACTACTATCATAGATCAGGGATGCTTATTGTACCTTCATGGATCGGCTGATACAGAAGTCCAATCACATCTTTGTGTAGAATGAAGACTGAACCTTTTGATTCAACCTCTACCTGTAACTCCTTTTTTCTGATGAATTAATGTTCTGGTAAGTGTATTTTAAGGCACAATCTGAAAGTCAAGTGTAAACACAGGGGCAGTCCCACCAACTAACTTAAAAACTCAGCCATGACTTCTTAAATAATTGACAGATATTTTAATACAGGGACTAGCACTCTTCAGCAACAATTTAAATTCTTATTAAATAGGGTGCTTTTTCAATTTTTTGGCATATTATGACCAGTTAAGAAACACAAAACGATTTCATTTATAAGCGATAGTGGCTTGGTAATCAGGAGCTTCAGGAGAAAATCTGGTTGGCTGGTATTCCAGGCCTATTAGTGTGACTTAAAGAGCAGTCCTTCCCAAAACAGTACAGTCCTACCTTGACCTTGACTGTAGTCTGGACAGTGTGGCCAAATTCGTTTCTGTTTGTCAAGATTGTCTTGAGGTTATAGACATGGTGAGTTGAGTCAAGTTAAAAATGTTTTTTTTCAGGAACTAGAATTCATTTTAGTTTAATTTCAGTTGTCAACTGGAAGCATTTTTGTTGGTTCAGAGTGGTGTCAAGGGTTTTTGTTGTTCAGTTGTTTGGTCCAAACTATTGAATGAACTGACATGAAATTTGGTACAGACAGTCATGTTCCCCTCAGGCCGAGCTGAAATTTCAGTGTGTTCAGCACTTTGGTTTGTGGCAAAATACCTGCACAACTAATGACGTTTCCATGTGGGGTAGCTGACGTAAGGTATGGTTCACCCACCTTTTTACCAGCCCTGCTTTTGAGGTTGCATGCATTATGCTTTACAACCTTTTCTATGGCAGCATATGCATACTAACACACAAACGGCATAACCCCCTGCGAGCAATCCCTTGGTAGTGAAGCATCACAAATTTCACAGTAGCCTAGTAAATGATGCCAAAGACAAGGCAAGGAATGACCTGGGTTTAGATCAGTCAGACAGAGGCTACACGCCAGTAGTTTCTAAAAAATCTCATTAAATTTGCAACTTGCCAGTGGTTTTTCAAATAAAATTGTTCCCTTGATGGTAGCAATCATCAGACTAAAACTAATATTCATTTTGCCATAGTATCAGCAGAGTGCTTTACTAACTCATGTACCACTTGATGGAGGTTGAGTATGGCACAATGAAAGGAAATGGGAGCGCCAAACTATTTTGGGAATAACAGTCAATTTGTATTTTAAAGCCCTTTGCACTCAGAGAGGAAGCTATGTAGCTGCATTGACACCCATCTGCACTATGAATTATTTGTGTGAAAAGATATTAACTTTTTAGAAGTGTTTTGCCATAACTGAAAATATAGAAATCACAGCAGCGGGTCTGCAAACCTTAAAACAAATAAGCATCATGTCTAGTGAGAGAAAAAAAAGGAGCGAGGCAGAACAAAAACACATCCAGCACAATCTTACTCATCAAACCGCTAAAAGGCATCAAAAGAACATCTTGGATTATTACCGCCTTAGAGAACAGAGATGCATTTAGAAAATGATCCCCCCCTAATCTGTAAACATCCTGGAATCCTTGTTGTCAAAGGAGAAATCCTCAAATCATCTTAGTGCATAACGGCCTTTTTAGCAAAACTGGGTCGTTTTAGTTAATTTACCTATTGCACAAGACTTTTCATTTCTTTCCAAAGGCAGATACTCAAACAGCATTTCTAAAATAGGAAATGAAATCTGGACTAGCAGCTTAACAGATGAGCAAAAGGCACATAAACCCAACCGCTACAGGGAAGGAATGTAGGCTGTTGAAGCATTTGTCTGATACTTCTGTATAGTTGACAGCAAAGACTGACATCAAAGAAATGGAATGTAATGCCAAAACATTCAAAATGTAATGTAAAAAAAATAAAATAAATAAAAATAAAAAGATTTGAAAGTAAAAGGATTTTCTTCATGTGAGAAAAAAGGAATCAGGCACAGCAGCAATTCGAATTGTCTGTACATGGTTAGTTTTTTAAAACTTGGCTTTTTTTTTTTTTTTTTTTTTGGCCTTTTGTCCACATGCAGACTGTGTTTTAGAACATTGTAAATGGGCCTTTTGTAAAACTCCCTTCAGGGTAGGGAGTTTCAGATATTCCGAAACTCAGTTTTCAGTGTTGACGTGTAGACAGGGAAAACTGAGTTTTTGGCCGGGACATCGGAGTATGCGCCGTTATCTTCTTTGTTTAAATGAAATGGTTTTGTGCAGTGGTAGACGAAGCCAAAGCAATGCTGGTTTTAACCTTGCTAACAGGACTTTTGACACGTTTACACATAAATGTCCAGTTACTCTTCCTCCCTCCCTCAATGCACCATTGTTGTTACGGTTATATCGCTGCCTGTTGGTTTGGTATACTCTTGCCAGCGGTTGACAGTGTGTTTTTGTGTTTTCATGTGGACATAGATTTTTTTTAAAGAACGAAGGAGGAAAACCCCTGTTTCAATAAAAACCCGTGTACGTGTGGACTAGGCCTGAGATCATTCAGCACAGAGAAGACGCTACTCTTAAACTCCTTCATTCAAAGTGAATTGCGTCTGCAATTCTGTCATTCAGAAGCAGCACAGTGAGAGCAGAGAGCTGCAAAGTGTTGTGCAAGCCATGGCTCAGTCAAGTACCACCCTCACCATGCTTTCACCGGGAGAAAAGAGGGACAACATAATGCCCATAAGCATATAACACAGTAAGGAAAAAGCTTATGTTAAATTTTTAATTAAGCCACAAATCACATTCTTTTTTCTTTTTTTTTTAGTAATGCAAGAGCATTTGTTAGGAGTGCAGCTGGGACCCCCCTTCAGTTTGCTGACAAACTTTCTTGTATATTTGCTTTAAATTTTAATTCCGATGTAAATTATTAAGAGTGTTAGAGCTTGGTTCAGACTCCCCACGCCGCAAGCTAGCCATGCAATAGTACAGCAACAGTCCATTCATGTGGACAGGACCCCTCCCTGTCACCATGTCTTCTGTTTCAGAACCACGTTTGGGTAAAACAAGATAGAACACTTTGAAGATCAATCTGTTAAGACCCAGCGCCGCAATGAATAAGTCAAAGATGTCAAATGTTTTGTGGGAGAGACTTGGGCATATAATCAGTACCCGTTTCAGTGTTTCCGCTGTCTTCTTCAGAGGAGCTGCCTGTTGAACAGACACATGGGGGGATCCTGTGCCTTTTTGGGAGACTGTAATGTGCGCAGTGGATTTCATCTTACTATTGAGGTTTTCCCAGGCTTTCACAGTGAGCAATATATAAAGGAACATTCCAAAACTTCGGGAAAAATATACTGTGTGATTTTTTTTTCATAGAGATGTAAAAATGGTGATATAGGCAGGTGTATAGTTGTTGAACATGTTTTATTTTAGGTCTGCCTTTCACTGCTTGTATTTTCTAGCTTCAAAGTGGATTTTGTTATGTTCTCAAGATATAAAATAAGTCCAGCCAGTCACAACAAGCAACATCATATATCCATGCGGCCATCTAGCTTTGTTAGCATTGTTATGTTGTTACACTGTTACTATGTTGCCACCTAGAAACAATGTAACAGCAACCTTGGATCATTTTGTTGTTTCTGTTTGGCAGCAGATGCTCAACTGATATCAAATGTGTGTCTTCCCAGATGCAGCCTTGAATCTTCAAGATGTGTTCACTGCCATCCAGGCCTTTCGTGGTTTGAAACTTGATTAAAATATTTTGGGAGAACTAGTTTAAAGTTCCATATCAGCAGACGATACACAGAAGATAAATACTTATGATGGAAAACTTTCAGGCTGGCAGGAGACTGGAGTTAGTGACACATCCCAGACCTGCAATTAACATTCAACTTTTTGTATAATAAAACCACAGTCTTTCCCTTACCTTACTGTTTTAATTGGGTAACTCTAACCAAACCTTCAGGCGGTTATTATCAATACTTTTATTATCACATTGTCTCAGATCTCATTGTTTAGCTGTCTGGCCCGCAACTTCACTGTTTCAGTTCACTCTAACTGCTCTCTTAGCATCGTTTTCAGCTGCGACAGGCAGCTGTTATCAGTGAAGAAGCTCTAAAAACCCACTGCTCTCCACCTGTTGGTAAACATAATGGAGCATTTAGCAGCTAAAGAGTCAGATATTTCCTTTGGGAGTTGGTAGAGTCAAAAAAATTAGCGGGATTATTGGACTTGGATCGGTTATGGCAGGTTTACCCATAGTTTATTTGCCATAACAACAATCATTTGCAGATTTCGCAGAATGATATTGTGGAAAGCAAGAATTTTATAAATGTTTATTGCGATAAAAAGCACACCAAGAGCCTCCTGTAGCAGAGCTGGCAGCCTAGCTATAACACAGGTACCCACACAGAAACTCCCAAAGTGGCATAAATGTGCTTCTAGTGACTGTCAAAGCAGCGCCAGCCTCCCTGTCTTTCCAACGGAGACTGACGGTACCATAGCTGCTCACGGCTAGTTAGTTCTGACTACATCTATGTCTATTTCACTATCCATGTCCCACTGTGCAATGGTCAGTTAGTGTTCCAACAAAACCTGTGTCACATATTATGTAGCAACAAGCCCATGCCTTCTACAGTCATTTGGATCCGGTCTTCTGTTTCATTTTTTAGTGTCCTAAGGGCCTGTTGATTAAAGGCTTCAATACTGTTGACGGTTAACCAGATTTAGTGAATGAGCAGCAAAGCGGACATAGTGAATCAGTGGATTTCTTCTCTTCAGATGCACTTGCAATTTGATACATTTCCCTTACATGTAACTGGCCTTGTCATATGATTGACCCTGACAGTTTGCCAGGTCTACAGACAACACAAGCAGCCAAGCTGTCTCCAGTGGGCTCAGTGATGGGTTCCAATCCCAGAAATTGTTCCACGACGTTGCCTTCTTTGTTCACAAATCCGAATATAAAAGTGAGTTGATCTACGTAAGATATACTGAGATTGGAGTCAACTATTACATTAAGTTAGGATCACATAATTCTTCTGCAGTTGCTTTTTTCGTTTTCTCCCACCCATCCAATAAATTTCTCACAAATTGTTGAAGATAAATGAGAAATGCTACCCCTCACCTTTTGTCCAAATTTTCGTATATACTCTGTCATTATCACTCCCGACAGCAAGTCGTCTCTCTGCCAAAAATTGTATGACACCTACAACTCTCTTAAGCACCTCTCTCCAATACTGCTTCTCTTCATCCATATGTTTCATAAGGCTCTCTACTTCTCTCATTCTCAGCTAGTGGCTCCAGGTGTTTCCAGTCACAGTAGCCTGAAAAAAGCTTACATGCAAAGCAGTATATATTTCTGTGGGTGGGGAGTACATTATCCACTCTCTAGCAACCACTTGGCCGTTTGGCAATCGGCATGGAAGTGGCTCGTTTGTTAACATTCAAGTTTTGCCGTCAAATCCACAGTCCCTCACAGAGGCAGGTTAGGGAGCATGTCAATTGTGGAATACTTGAACCCTGCAGGCATTAAGAACCCCCCCCCCACAGACACACACACACACACACACACACACACACACACACACACACACACACACACACACACACACACACACACATGCACCCACACAAAGCTGGGGCAGTTACGGTTTCTCTACCTGGCTCCTCATCCTTACCAGTTCCCACAGTGGACTTCCTGTCCTCTGCAGTGTTTTTATTTCTTGTCACTGTTAATCTGAATGTTTTTGAAAAAACTAGAAATTCTTGGAATATGCTGTAAAATATCCAATTCCCTTGCTTATTTGTCTTTTCTTACTTTATGTTTAGCTGCTCCACTAAGCATCTGGCACTCCATTTTGAAAGACACCTCTCATGTTCATATGCTACGTTGAACTTGAACTCATGATCTTTTTCAGTTCACGTATCTAAATAGCACCCTTTTTGACACTCTAATTGTGCTCTAATTTCATATTTCAGTCTAAATTGTAATTGCATAACTTTTTTTATTACTCTGAATAAACATTAAAATACAATAGCATTAGCCTATCCCATACAGCTACACACAGCAAGTTTATTCTTAATAAGAATATTATTTATTGTTGACTGTTGTCATTCATCACCACATACCACACACTGCGGCCGGGGCTCTTCCTCCATCCTGTTCCAGCTAACTCAGAATTTGATGTAACTCACGTCATATTTCCATACTGTTCTGCACCATCTGCCGCTAGCATGTGCTGTGGAGTCTTCACTGGCCCGCTGAAGTGCCTCGGTTCACTCTCGTCCACTTCAATTTCTACAAGGCTGCTCAAAGTATTCTCTTCCGGATCGGCACTTCTCTTCCTTATAGTCCCCATCTGGAGCGACGACTTCAGTTTTTTTTTAACCATTCATCATTAGTGTGATTGCTCAGTCATGCAATGCTGTGTGATTGCATGAGCACACAATTGTTCCTTAGGGTTCTACCCCTTTGGGTAGAACCTTCTTTTTATGTGCCAGTTTAATATCATTGTTTGTCGTCTTATGAAGCAGCTCAAATTGCCATGAGCTGGAATGAGCTAGAAACATGAAACGTGGCCTGACTTGAAATTTGACATCCAAGTCCAGCTGAATTTGCTCTACAAAAAAGGCGCTTGGACCACAAAAGTCCACCATAAGGGATTTTTTGCTAATTTGTATAATGTCAAAAATAGTAAAATGAATAGTAACATTAATGTTTTGGATTTTGACTCTATCCATATTAAATTCGATATACAGCCTTGACTGAGATACACAATTCTATTATAAATGGGCAAGATCGGTCCAAAAACATGGCTGCCATCAATCAAAAAACTTCGCCAAGTTGTCTTGGAGCAATTCTGATTAAAATCAGTGGTACTGTGTCCTAAACATACACACCAAGTTTCTTTCACATCCGATAAAATGGGGTACACTTTCAGTTTGCAATTACTAATGCATATTTGCACATGGCCTTTTACATATTGGTTCATAACTGAAGTTGTACTTCAGAAATTTTGGCCGAGTGCACTAACTTCCCTTTGATATTCAGACTTCGGTATTAAATCTAGCAAAGAGGGGCTAGGTGACCTTATAAAGCTCCAGAGAGGACTTTTCCTTTCTTGGTTCCTCCATCATTGAGTGTAGCGAACGAAAGCTATTATTCTTAATTTTTAATTTTATTTTTGGAAACAATTTGTTGTTCAAATCCAGTAGAGAAATAAGTTCCATAAATTGTGTTAACTTTCATTATTATTTTCTGTTTTATGATAAAAGACAGAGAGAAGGTTAACTCAGTGCATGTCAGACTGATTTAGTTTATCTTATTTTCGTATTGGTTAGATAGCCTAATGAAAGTTTCCTGTTGGAGGAAATAAGTCCCGCCCTTCCTGCTAGCAAGGTCAATATTATGCAGTGAGTTGAAAGTTAACAAGAGCATATGCAGAGAAGAGTGGTGGGTGGCACAAGATGGCGATCTGTGCAGGTGCTTTCTTTTAAGCTCTTAGACCTTTACCGAGTACCAGATGTTTTAAATGAATTATTAGGATTTATCTCAATATACATGGGGGAGTGACATATTGCATTTACATCTTATGTTTAGAACATAGGCTTGTACTACTGAACTAAAGACAAAACATAGGTTTAATCATGTCAGGGTCAGTGAACCTTACCAACAAACTGTTAGCTATTAGCTAAACAAAAGTTTTGCTAGCAATGAGATACATGCACATGTACAAAAGGGATGTGAGGAATGGGGAAAAAGGAGGTCTGATAATGGATTTGTATCCTGAAAATACATACATGGGTTTATGTACACTTCTACCCCAAACTCCTACCCAAAGTCCCCGGCCCAAACGAAGATCTGCACCGTAAAGCTGCAAATGACATCTTAAAAGCCATTAATGGGCTGAATGTCCGTTTCTCTAAGTTTGAGAAAACGGTTATTAAAAACACAGCTGAGATTGATACTGTGCAAGAAAAAGTGAAAGAGCTGGAAATTCAGTGGAAAGGAACACATGAATTAGTCAAGAAGTTGAACGACCAGATTACTGCCCTGCAGGAGAGTCAAGAAGAGATGGAATGGTACAGCAGGCAGTGGAATCTCTGTCTTTTGAATGGATAATCTTAGTTTTCAACTTGAATAACACTCTTTTTATAGTTTGTAATATTTATGCACTCTAGGCAAAGATTATGTGTACGCAACTTTGTATGAAACTAAAAGCACTTAAAATCAAATATAAGGAAGCACACATGGTCACTGGAGGATATTATAATGATGCTCCAGATGATATTATACATATAGTACAGGCAAGAAAAGTCCAGCACTCAAGATTCAAAAGTACTGCATTTATTTGTGAACAACTTTCAGTTATAGATTTCTGGCAGTTCTTAAATGCTGATATGAAGGCGTTCACTTGGAGCAATGCCAATAGATCTTTACAATTCAGAATCGACTTATGGTTTATATCCCCCTCTTGTCTGCAGTTTGTTTCAGAATCATCACATAATTATGCTCCACTATCTGTTCAAAACTTAATTACAATTCCATTTAGTAGGTACCAAACAACCAAAAAGTAATTTAGGTGGATATTAGAAATTAAAAAACTATTTATTAAATGATGATATATTTTACGATTTGGTGAAGTCAACAGCAGGGAGAATATTTGGTGATAACAAAATGCGTCACAGAGTCACACACAGAAATGAGAATATTTCAAGTTTAAGATCAGGGAAATATTAAGGACAGGAAGCAAAGAAATTCAAAAAAACAATATAGCTCAAGACGTTAGTATAATTAGTAGACGAATTAAACACATTCAACATGAGGGATAATCTTTTAGAGGAAGAAGAAATTAAATTGAAAAGACTGAAGGAGGCCCCTTGAGCCATTTCAATATATGTGTTATATATACAGTATATTGGAACAAGGGGAAAGAAACGATGCAACTTCTTTGCCTTAGAGAAATGTAACCACAAAAGAAATAATATTACTGCCCTTAAGATTAACAATAACATTTCAAACCCTTTAGACTTTTCAAAATCTAATGATTCATTTTATAGTAATTTACATTAGTTAAATACTCAGGTCGGTGATTGTGATAGATTTATTGAGTCCATTAGAATATTTACACCCAGTATCTCAGAACATTTTAAGGTGAAATGTGAACAATCAATTACAAAACTCGAAATTTTCATAGGCAGGGAAATCACCAGGCACAGATAAGCTTTCTGTTGAATTTTACGTACAGTTTTGGGATATCATGGAACGCCCTTTATTGGAATTACTAAAAGAATGTATCGTTAAAAAGGAGATGTCTCCAGCTATGAAACAGGGTATAATAACCATTGGAGACCTATTATACTCCTAAAAATAGATTACTCTCTTTGATATTTGCTAGGCATTTAAAACAAGGTCTTGACGAGATCAAAAGTGAAACGCAGATATCTTTTATGATCCACTGTCCCATATGTTCTAATATAAGACTTGTTCTTGAGTACTCTGATAACATTGAAACCGATGCCCTTATAGTATTTCTTGACTTTAATTCAGTATTCAGTACTCTATTATATTGTTTCTTATTTAAAGCACTCCAAACTTTTGGTTTTGGGCAAAACTTTGTATCGACGATTGTTCTGTAAAAATATCGACAATTGTGTCATGTTGTGTAAAGCTATCCCAATTCTGCATTCAACAAGCTTTCATGCTTTTCTCCACACGAGTCTATTATATGGAACAATGAATGTATTACTAAAAGAATCAAGTCATTATATTTACGAAATTGGGTTGACAGAAACATCATTTTATTATAAAACTTATGTGACTCTAATGGTCAACTACTCAACTATGCTTCTCCCATCAAGTTCAAAGAATTTAGCTTTGAGCTCAAATCCATACCCAATGGTATGTTAGAATTAACAAAAATTTTAAAAATCATATATAATGATTTAAAGAAATCCCGCTTTATATAAATGGTATTGACATTATGAGCAAAAGATGCATCAACAAACATATTAGAAAATGGCTCTACAATACTAGGTCTCTACAATACATGGAAAATCCTTCTGGAAGTCTTGTTCCTTTTAGAATCTGCATCACAAACAAAATAAGAGAAATACCTCTGAAAATATTATATAGCATATATCCAACTAACATGTTCTTTTCAAGATTTCTAGATATTGATAACAAATGCACTTTTTGCAAGGCTGAACAACAAAACATAACTTATCTGTTCTATGGCTGCCCGTATTGTATTACATTCTGGAAAGACTTTCAAATTATATATTGTGCCAAACAACACACGCGATTAACATTGAAGGGAGAAATATGAACAAATACTTTGAATGTAAGGATAAAAATTTTTGCAATATTGTTAACCTCTTTATTAGGGAAATTTCTTATCCATAAAGTACAATTTCTTAATTCAACCCCATCTTTTAAGTTGTTATAATATAATTGAATGTTGCTTTGAGCCTCCTAAACTTGAAATAAATAAGAAATGCTTGTAAGCAGTAAAATGATGTCGATATTAGTTTCTTTTGTATTGTTAAATTAACTGGTATGATACAGCCACCGTTAGCACTTCATCTACCCGAAGAAGAAGACACCTTTCCTTCCTTCACCCCCTTATCGTCTGATAGCAGTGGTAAGACTGTGTTACGAGCCCACAATCCCTATGCTTTTATTATCAGGTGCACCCAGAACTTAACTCTAAAATGAAAACAGAGTCAAAACTAACTGGACCTGACCTAAGACTAAATAGACTGAATACAGTTGAAGACTGAGGAAGCCTGAATATAGCAAAGAACTGAAATTTGTTACATAATTAGGACCATTGTTTCAGAGGAACCATTAAGAGGTGGGTTGGTTGACAACAACAGCATAAGTATGGGTTTTGTATAGGTCTACGGTGAAACTGTTTCCTTGCACTTGAACAAGTTTTTTAATGATACCACTCGTCATTCCATTCATCTTCAACCCCTCCCTACAAATTTAACACTGGCAATTTCATTTAACTTCCTCTGGTCATAAATTGGGCTAGAGGGATTACACTGTAGATTAGTGTTACCATATTTTGGATTAATCAATGTGAACATATTTTGAGCATTTTAAAAAACAAACAAATTCTGTTCTCTGAAGTATATTCATGTAAATTAAATTACACAATGTTGAAAAGTAATTGCAATATGTATTGAGAATACATGTAAGAGAAATACTGTACACATCTGAGTGTAAATTCACAAACATGAGCATTTAAGATTACTGTCAGCTTTTATTTAAGGCAGATATATTCATAATAAAGTAGTCCTTGATATGCTTCATTACAGTTCATTTATAAATGATGATGGTCTTGTCCTTTTTCTGGACTTCTTCAAAGTGTTCGACTTCCTTGAGCATTCTTTTCGTATTTAAAGGTCGGAAACACTCAATTTTGGGACAGTCTTCCGTAATGCAGTCAGAATGATTTGTATTGACAATAACAGCTGGGCTTCTTAAAAAGTGGTCCAAAAACATGGTTGTCGATATCAAAAGGAATTAGGCAGGGTTGTCTGGTATCTCCCTTTTTATTTATTTTAGCCACAGAGTTATTAGCTATATTGATTATCAAGGCTGACAATATTAAAGGCATCAATATTTTGGATAAAGAATATGTCACTAGTTCAATCTATTTTTCCAATCCCTTGACTAGTCTTACACAACCCTAAATACACTTGATACTTAAGTTATACACTTGTGAAAATAATAAATCAATAACAGCAGTTAAGTACATTTTTTTCATCAGTGAGCTCCCCAATGCATTTACTATATGGTAGACAAGATAAAATGTTGTTTACTACATGGACAATTTGTTGAATTTAGCTTTTTTTTTTTCTGCATACATTGTGATGATGAGATAAGTGACTGGTCTCACTCCTTCTTCAAACAGAATTAAACTAGCTGAAGCGACTTTGCTCAGTTTTGTCAAACCAAAACCCGCTCATTGCTGCTTGCTGCTTTAACTGTGGTCCTGCCTCCAGCACACTCTACCCAGGCACCACCCTTTCCCTAAGCCAAGCAGAGTGACAATCTCCTATTATGTACAACAAGTGTGAAAGGGCAACTCCGGAGCGCATATGAGAAAACAGCTCTAGACTGTTTGGTCATGCACTTCTGAGCACGCTCAGTCAATGTGTGTTTCTGGTAAGAGCCATGGTTACTCTTCATTTTCTTTTTTTTTTCTTTTTTTTTTTCAGTTTTACTGCTGTTTTTATATGGGCCCCTTTTCAATTCAATTTGTTCGGCTCATTCCCTCCACATTGGCCAGAAGTTTCTCTACGTTAGATTCACTTAGCTCAATCACTTCAGCACTGATGGCAATCATCAGGGTGCTCATTTTAAAAAATGTGGAGCAACACTAGCTACAAATGGCCTTGGATGAGAAGCAGCTTTGAAAGGTGCAGGATTCAACTTAGTCACAGTCACTGAGGGGAACTCATTGCTCATGCTTATTGTGTGAGGTAAAAAGCTCTTCTTGATAACCCTCATTAATATGGAAATTTAAGCCAGTAAGTGCATCCTCACATCATTACAGAGTCATCAAGCTCCTTTTTACACATTTTGTTAACGGAGCATGAAAATGACAAAAGAAAGGGAAACACACTTAATGGCGAAAAAAAGAAAAAAAATTCAGAACTATTCCATATATCTTTGCATTGACAGACTACAGTAGAGTACACTTTCGTAAAACGAACTTGACCAACAATAATGAGTTACGTCAGAAAGTATCTCAAATAAAAATGCTGATGAGATTTCCTTGTTTCCTTTTTACTTGCAATTACATCTAATCAGGGATTTGACAAAATTCATTTCTGTCTCAACAAGTTCATCTGTGAGTCATATGTACTTTTATTCTTCTATAGCCATCTCTGTGAACTCATGGGTATTATTTGCAATTCATAGGTAATGTGGGGCAAAAGGGCTGGCCCTAAGACGCTCTCTCAAATTTAACTGAAAATTTCAGTTATTGAAACTTGGATCTTATTTTCACACTTTTGTCTATCATTTTAATCATTCACTAAAGCAAGTGTTCAGATCTGGGAAGGCAGCAAAATTACCCAAATCCTGGTCATTTATGATTTTGTATGTCATTAGAAGCACCATCTGACATGGATAGGGAGCCAGTGAAGGGAAGCTAATATTGTTGTAATGTGGTCAAATTTTCTGGATTCATTTAAAATGCTAGCTACAGCATTCTGAAACATCTGAAGACTTTAACTGTCGTACGAGCATGTGGCAGGCGTTAAAACAAAACATTACAATAATCCATCCAGGATGACACAAAGGGTCTCAGTGAGCTGATCAAATGAGAGGGTAGGATCAAATGTAACACCAAGGTTATTGGCTGTCATACTTTGAGAAATCACACAGTTGTTGGGGGTTACTGTTCTGTGATCAAACTGTTGTTTTTGTCGGCCCGGACCAATGATCAGTATCTCATTTTTATCTGAATTTAGGAGCAACAAATTTTGTGACATCGAGCTTTCACAGCAGACAAGCAAGCATCTAATCTGATAATTTGAAAAGGGGCACAGCTTTTACAGAAAGATACAGCTGAGTATCATCAGTGTAACATTCATCCTTCCATTAGCTATACCACTTATCCTTTGAGGGTCGTGGTATGATGTAGTATTATTTAGGAAACACGCAGTGTTCTTTTTAAATTTGATTTCAATCAGGTGAGAGCCAGGCCAGAGACGCCATATTGGTTTACCAGTTGGTATAGGACTATACTATGATCTATGGTATCACCAGCTGCACAGAGGTGGAACCTGAGTCCATAGTAAGTAGAAGATCATTTACCACTTTAGTAAGTGCAGTCTCAGTTGGGTGACAGGCCCTGAAAACTGTATGAAAAGATTACCGTTAGATATGTGGGATGAAAGCTGCTGAGACACCATTCTTTCTAGTACTTTTGAAAAGAATGGAAGGTCAATAATTATAGAGAGAGACCCTGAGAGACCCTGGATCAAGGTGTGGTTTCTTATATAAAGGTTTAACCACAGCAGTTTCAAAGCTAGTGGGGATGGTGCCAGATGTAATTGGTAAATTACGAAGATTTAGGATTGCAAGTCCAGAGAACTTTGGAAAGTTTAGCTGGTAGAGGGTTGAAGAGGCAGGTAGTAGGTTTCAAAGCCAAATCAACTGATACGGAACTGAACAATGATTCAAGAATATAGTCTCAAAATTTGTTAAAACAGAGATTATCTGGGATTCATTGTAATTCATGACTGGTTCTACAGAAGAAGCTGGAGCTAAGGAACTAATATGCTATCTAATCTCATCTATTTTATTGCAGAATAAGTCCAAAAAAAATCATGAGGAATGGAGGGCAAGCAGCTAAGATGCGGTTGAGTAAGTTCGGCTACAGTATCAAAAGAAATCTGGGTTTATGTTTATTGTTACTGGTTAAGCGAGAGAAATGATGAACAGATCCCCCAAACAAGACTTGTAATAAACTGGAATGATCCTTTAAGACAGACAATGACATGACAGGATTTTGTATATGTCAGGAGACTGGGGTTTATTTTGGTGGTCCTTATTAACATCGGGGGTGTGTCTGTCCCGAATTTTCATGCTACGACTGCTGTGGCCAAAAATATCACGCTAAATAGTATTATCACAATATGAAACAAACATTCATTAAATATTAATACAGGATTTGAAGTACAAAAAATTACACATAATTTCCTTGTATTTTATCAAATCGTACAAACTGAGCTTCGAACCATATATTGTATCTTTGGTGGACTAACAACAAAAGAAAAGAACTAACAACCAATTTGAAACAAAACAAAACCAGGTTGATTGTTAAAAGTTTTAGTATTCCTTTGAATGCAGGACATTGACTGTGTCACTTAGATTCAATGCATCACTGTTTTCACACATGTTCTGATTTCTTTGTTAACAGATAAAAATCTTAAGAGGCAGAAGGTTTTTAAAAGCGCAGTACGTAAGAGCGATGGTCCATGGTGGCACTGTTACACTGGGCTCTTACAAGTCACAAGCTGAATTGCCAGCCCCTCTGCACACACACACACACACACACACACACACACACACACACACACACACACACACACACACCCCTCCGCTCAACCACTAACAAATGCCACAGACAGACTGAAGATGACCAGTCACGAAGATGTGGACAATCTTGAGGCAGCCCATTTCACATGACTGACTCGCTAAACAAAACAAGACTAATAATGAAAGAATGACTTTGCTGTCTTCACAGTGCCCTCTGAAAGTGAAGACAGTCACAGCAATAGAAATAATTAGTGGTATTGTTACCTTCAGTATGTTCAACTAGGTATACCAGTATACCAGGACAACTGGTGTCCTGGTATACTGCTTTTACTGTTTTTTGGCATTTTTGGCATCATCCCCTGGCCTGGAATCAAATAATGGATGTTGTGCTTATGTGATGTGAACTCTAACCCAAAGTTTGCCAACTTTTATACATATTTGATTGATTTTGGTCTGAAACCCTGATTATTTAAGCTATATGAATAGTATTTATTAATTTTTGACTTTTTAAAAATGTATGTGCTGCATGCTAAATCAGCTTTACATGACTTTGTGGTATCTTGTAAGCCTATGCAGGCTGGGCATATCTAAATGCAGGACAAAATAATAAAAACTTCATCATCATCATTATGTAAAATACTCTTTGTAAGATACCAAACCAAAGCTAATTTCAGACCATAACTGGTGAAGTTTTATTCAAACTACTGGAAAACTACATGTAATCTTACAGATGGAAAACACATTTCCTAACCCCTGACTTTGTTACTTTATGCTTTCCTCCTATGCCTCCCATGTGTCATTACGTTTCCTGTGAGGAAGATAAGAGATTATATTATCTGTAGATTGCACTGTAATTACCTGTGGATTTGAAGATTACAAAGGGGACATCTCTTGATCAGCAGACACTTTATCACAGGATTATCAAGAGGCAATCAAACAAAAGGCCCATCTCTCAGGGGGGAGATGAAACCAAAGTGAAAAATGCAAAGAACGAGAAAGAGACAATTTACCTTGGCTTCTTTTTTGTGAGGAAGGTTTCAATATGTTATGTCTAAGGCTCCGACCTTTTTTGAACAAATCTTAATAATTTAAAACATTGCAATTATCAAGACAGGCCTTGGGGATGACTAAAATAAATTTAAAAAGACAAAAGAAAGTATATACATACACACACACACACACACACACACACACACACACACACACACACACAATATATATATAAATTCTCTCAAAAGTACCATTAACACCATACCGTACAGTTCCATTTTCCATTGAGAACATATGTACTGTGCTCTGTATTCAGAAACGAGGTGTTATATTCTTTAGGTTAAACATTATAGCAGAATGACAGAGGAGGGGTGGAGTTTGATGATTGTTTAATTCGACTTATGTTGAATTTAATATTAATGAGAAAGTTGGAAGGAGGGCAGGGTTGTTGTCAGTGTGATTTTACTTCAATAACTTATTCACCTTTAGAAAGGTGTAATGGGATTGTCCCATTATGAGGTATAAGGCCATGTTCCCTTTCGGTTCTCCCATCTATTTATATGCAGATGATTTCCATCCTGTATCTCTGCCTGTCATAATTGGGCACACAATCTGTAAAGGAGTGGAGTGCACACTCCTATTCTTATCACTCTGACAGGAAGTGTGTTAGGAAGTGTGTGCACTGATGTGTAGCTACAGTATATATCCATTTGTGTGTCTGTATTTGAATATATTTGTGTGCCAGGCTCTGTGGAGAGATACGGAGTGGTGAAGGAGAGCCTTCATCTCATAGGCTGGAATCACAAAGCAGGCACGTCTCAGATGTTAATTTGAAAATGAAGGATATCTCTCATGTTTTTTCTTCCCCACACTTAGCCCACTCTTCACATCTTGAGAGGGCTCTCCATATCTCTGAGTAACGCTGGGGTTGGGTTTATCTATTGTCCCCTCGAGGTTGCCCTGTTTCACTTCTGTCCCTATTCTGCCACTATTGATACATTGTCACATGTATCCAATTCATTTCCAGGATAGAAGGCTTCTTAAAATGTGACCTTGTTTACATCAAGGTTGTTGTGTCTTATCAGAGACCAGAGAAAGAGACAGAGAATGCCAGCAGAGAACTCCTGCAATCTAGATTTTAATTTGCCTGAAATTGTTATCAAATTTCCTCTTCCCAGATTCAATATCACTCAAATGAGTGCTTTCACAGGCCACAGTTGAAAATCAATAGGAGTTAGTCATCTCTACCAAAGGACATGCACAACAGCTCAATACAGTCACAACACTGGTACATGGCTAGAAAAGACACCTTCATTTCCTGGGCTAAGACACTAAACAACACTTTTATGAATAGAAGTGAGGTTCAATCAACCCAAGAGTTTGTTGCATTAAGACAGACACGGTGACTTATGGCAAGTTGTTAAAATTTTGTACATGCTTAATGTTCTGATTGATGCCTCAATCAGAATTCCCAAGGGCTATAAAGGGTTGGTTCATTTAATTACCTTCAAGTTAATTATACAAGTATCGTTGATTGTTCTATTATACTTAATAACTTAGTTTTATGCTAGTATCAGATTACTATTAAACAAATCAAATTGTCATAAGCATAGATGTGGGTATGGATGGTAGGGTTTTAAGGTCCTGAATTGTCGTTGCCAGTATTTCACTCATTTTTATCTCAAACGATCTTGTCTTTTCAAGTCCTCATAAAGTTACATTAAAAGCTACGCAGAGTTGCCCCGTTTGTGTATAGAGATTTATATGTAGAATGACACGGGGGATACTTGACCCATTGATCTGGCAACCCTCAGGCTGTACTATGTGTTGTTTGCTACCTGCAGCATTGCCACTAAGTCTACTCGTGAATCTGAGTATTATAGTTTAAACATTTCAAACATCACAGAAATAAAAATTTCTTTGCGGGACAAAGCTGACACGCTGACAGCGCCCACATACAGTATACCGAAGGCAGCAAGTTAGCAGAGCAGCAGAGCCCAACAACCAGTATAGTTACTTGTGTAAACAAGAGAAATTAGACTAGAAGCATTAAAAATGTGCTTACGTGCATATATCTCGAGTGAGAAGCAAGCTCTTACGTAGTCTATGAAGACAGCTGTGTGGATGAATATAGAAGCATATCTGTCCCGTCAGACGACTGTGAGACAGGCGATTGAAAATGCAGCTGAAACGATTTCTGTGTGGATATAAAATCAGTCAGTTGCTATGACAGTGTATTGAAATTTCAGGAGTAAGGTGTTAGCTGTTATCTAATCATAGTTCAGTCACGTCATTTTATCAAACGACTTTATTAGCATACTGTTAGCATTCCATCCAAAAAGCGGATCAGGACATCAGGCCTTTTTTAAAGAGATAACCAAGTGAATGTAACAGCTTAGCTAATACAAATGTTATCTAATCGGTCCAAACATTTATCATCTTTGACATTTGTGATGCATAGCATTAATATTTTTTGAGCTAACACCATTCCTACACCTCCATTTATTACTGTATGGTTCATTGGCAGCAGCAGCTTGACCAGCAAGGAGAAACACAGACAGGTGAGCTCCTGGCTCTCAGGAGAGCTCTGATGTCATAAGTTCATGAGTTGATTTAAAAAATAAATACGTGTGGGAGTTTTTAAGACGGCTTAAAGATGCACTACTGTGGCTTTGCATCAAGCACCATTTTATTAGCTGCAGGAAACCCTTGATTTGTGTAGCCCAAATTAACAGACTACAAGAGCAGAAAAAGCTAAAGAATCTCAGGAGAGGTTTAGAAATGGTTAACAGCAAACAGTTGGGTCAAACAGGGTAGCACATTACCTACCAGTTATTGTGCTTGTATTTTGTGATTCATTTATTATGATTCTATTTCATGTTAAACATTAATTTTATTCCCAGGTTTAGGTTAGATTAACGTTATATTAATAACATCAAAAATAACTTTAAAATCTGAGAAAAATGAATGGTACAAATCCTGGTTTAGGCAAGATTTACAAGCACATACATAACATACATACATAAGCAAATAATAATGATCAGCAAGTGCACAGACACACAAATGTATGTAATGTTAGTTTCTCAAAGACAGAAATTGCTGTAACAGTGGGTGCTCCTCAGATTTTAATTTTAGTTTAGCTAACAGTTGGTAGCTGCCAGTTAGCAACTGGATGTCCATTGAGGATGATGAACACTCTAATGTTACTTGATAACAATACTTGAGTTCATGTTCATCGTTACTTTATATCTCAGGAATGATGTTGTACTGGCTAGGTTAAGTGTCATATTGTGAGAATAAATATGCAGGGTGTCACAGTAAAAGGACAAGCATGCTGGTGCGACTAATAAGTGCATAAAGGTAAAACATAATACAGAAATAATAATACAAAAAAATGATACATGAGATAATGATGTTGGAGAGCAGGACTTATTACCCCTGGGCTAAAACCTAGTCTGTTCCGCCACAACGTGATAGAGTGAGTTAGCCTAGAGCCTAAAGCCCGTTCCTATTGGTGTGAGTGTGTGTGTGTGTGTGTGTGTGTGTGTGTGTGTGTGTGTGTGTGTGTGTCTATCCCTCTGTCTGTCCCAAACAACAGTAATTAACTGAGACAAACACAAAGGCAAAAGCACTGACTTGTTAAGGATGCCACCCAAACTAAAAGGTAAATCACTATTACAAAGCACTTCTGCTGCCCCGAGCAGTGTTTGGAGTGAGAAAAGAGGGGAAGTGATGTTGCAGCACTAAGCAGAAAAGACTGCTGAGGTCTGAACAGGAAGCAGCGTGCTCAAACAGTCCCGTGATATCAATATTACTTTCTCCTTTCTGCAAGGACAAAGTAAAAATATTCATAAAGACATGATGAAATATGCAACATAACTAGACTGGCACTCAGTAGCGCACATACCTCCGCCAAGGCAAAAAATGCCTTATCTGGCAATGTTAAAGAAAGGGATGAAAAATTCCTGGATCTGCCCCTTTAACTGGATTCACACCTAGATGCAATGGGGTCTTCCCTGGCCCACGCCCCATCCCTCCACAAAGTTTGGTGCAAATGAAAACATAACCTCCTTGGTGGAGGTAATAAGAAAATTCTAGGATAATACTGTATAGAGTGTCGCATCACTCTCCTTGGATTAGAGGTATTTACGGGTCCAAAATTTTGGACCTGAGTGAAAACTTACCTATAGAAAACCAACACAAACTCAATATGCATACATTTATTTTCAAGAGAAAGAGACTCAATCCGAAAGAGACCTGAGGTTATGACAAACCACATGATCAGAGCTGATAGCAAGTTCACTTAATCCACTCTGGTATTAGAAATATTCCCACACACACCCAAGACCTGCAGCAATACAAGAAGACCCTGCTAGACCTGATTTGAATGAAAATAATTGAGTCTTGGTCCAACTTTGGTCCCAGGTTGGCTCTTGGAAATCAGGAACTGGGTGAACCCGTTAAGATCTCGATCTTGATGGGATGCTACTGAGTCCCGTAGATTTAGTTTTGTGGAATTTAATAGTGCCACTGGTAGTTCATAGTTTTGAAGTTATTCAGTGAAGTATCTCGAGTTATACATGGTTCCCAGAAAATCATAAAGACTTGGTCATTCCTGAGTTTCCTACTGTCACCATTGGCAGGTTCATGTGCAGCTTCAAATTTATTATGTATGTTATATATGTTATATATATATATATATATATATATACACACATATATATACATATATATATATATATATATATGTATATATATATATTTATATATATATATATAAAATGTGTACTTTGAGTAACGCAATTTTTTTTTCTTTTGGACGGATTTCATGATTTCCTGCCTAATACTATGCCGTTCATTAAAAAGATTTTCTTTTTTGTTGCACTTGAAGCCTCTGTTTTCCTTTATAAGGCACTCTTTGTGAATGTTTTCTAATACAGATGACTTAAGTCACCACTTTGGAAAGTATCACTGAAGTGGAGAGGGAGAATATTTATTGGTTGTCAGGATTGTCAGGATTCCACCTTGGCCCATTCATAATGGCTAGAAGTAACTTAGCAACTGTTCACTCTTCAAAAGAGCTACTTTTGTTGCTTATATTAAAACAGATTTCAGCAAATCTTCTGTTTGAACGTCTTCTAATTAATTTTGATACTCTGTCCTTTTCTGTTCGTTGCCTAATGTTTGTGAAATTATTTTAGCGCACAATTCACACCCGACTTCACGTGACTCACAAGTTTAGCTTCCTTTGTTATGATGATTTAATTTCTTTTAATTTAAATTTGCTTTTCATGTGGGGGTTCTTTTCATGTGTACAACCCTTTAATACTCACACTGCCTTTGTGAACACAGTCTGAAATAAACCCTGTTTCAACTGTGTCGCTATGTTGTCTCAGATTCTATTTTCCACCTCATCCATCCCAGAAACTCAGATGGTGCCCCTCCCCCCCGCATCCCTTTCCCAGTTTCATAAATGGATGTTGTAGTGAGCCATGTCGGCAGGGTGGTGGACTGAGATTACGGCCCCTTCTCACCCCCTGCCTCCACAGTGAAAGAGACCTGCTGCCGCCACACTGAGCCACTCAACTGAATACCTGCTAGAGCGCAAACAGAAACTCCATGGTTATCCATATGGAAAAGTGGCCCTCAGTGCAACAACAGGAACAGTACAGGGAATCAGGTAGGGGTGACTGTGTTTGTGTGAGTGTGTGTGTGTGTGTGTGTGTGTGTGTGTGTGTGTGTGTGTGTGTGTGTGTGTGTGTGTGTGTGTGTGTGTGTGTGTGTCCCAGATAGTCATGGCCACATGCGTACCATAGAGCCTCTCTTTGCAGCCCATGATTTTCTCTGTTTTACATTTTGTCCTTTGTGACACCATTAATTTAATTAGCAGGAACAGCTTCCCCCCACTTGGGGGCAGCACATTCTTGTTATTATACACTCATTGAGCACTTTATTAGGAACACCATACTAATACTGGGTAGGGCTTCCCTTTGCTCTCAAAACAGCTTCAGTTCTTCGCGGCATAGATTCCACAAGATGTTGGAAACATTCCTTTGAGATTTTGCTCCATGTTGACATGATTTCATCACATCATTTCTGTAGATTTGTCAGCTGCACATTCATGCTGCCAATCTCCTAATCTACTACATCCCAAAGCCATGGTTAGACTACAGTTTTAAAATCCTGCACACACTACAAGATTTGAAAATAATGGTGCATCACACACACAGGATATTATTCAGACTGTCATGCCAGAGGGTGCAATCAGGGAAAATGCACCACCTTACTTGAAACCATGTGATCTCATGGTGAAATAGATGTAAATAAAATGGAGACTGTTGTTGAAAAACTTGCTGTAATGTTAGTATTACTTGAAAAGACAAGAAAATGGTTGGGGAGACGCGGTCAACACTGGTTGTCTATTCTTCAGCGATAACTGGAGGTGAGATATTAACTGTCAGTTTTAATATTTACTTGCCTGGCAACACCATCAGCTGCTAATGTTAGCTTGTAAGGCTAATTTTTAGCTAGCTAGCTAGCTAGCTAGCAAGCAATATTGTCCACTGTTGCAATGTAGAATTTTTTTGGTATAATAAAAATAGACCATTGTTGCTATTGTGAAAAAAAAGTGTCAAAATGTTCCAAAACAGAGGCAGGAAATGTAACAACTTAATGCAACAGCTGGTCAGCTGGTGTCAGTATGTAGCTGTAATAGCGGTTACCGGCAAGAAACATTAATAGTGTCGCAAGTTCACTGTTTTTGTTATCCATCTCAGCTAGCTATCGAAACCTATCAGTTATCTCTATCTCAGCTGTCCAACGCACCGCTACAGTAGCTTGTTGTTTCGCACTTGCCTCCTCTCATTCACTTCCGTCTCCTGGTAAGTCTTTCAAATTGGCTGTTGAGAAAGTACTGATGTAATCATAATCGTAATCATCCATATTTTAACTCCTAAATATCAAACATGTTTGATATTTTCAGTGTGGCCCTAATGAGTTTGCAAGCCGTTGAGGAGGTTTATGACTGGATCGCAAAACCCCTTAGATTACCAGATAATGTGGGCCAAAAATCCACAGCGACCAAATTTTCAGACCAGCTTTCTCCTCTGATTGTCAGGAGGGGTAAATCGCTAATAAATCGGCCCCAAACTCATGTAGTTTTGGTGTCATGGCATGTCAGTTTGTTGTGGCCCCATATTGAGATCTGTCAGTATGGCCAAATGTGAAAAATTGCCTATGTATACGATGAATTTGCCTGACATAGTTTGTAAGTAGAGGTACGTGTAGAGCAAATGTCTGTGATCAATGTATTTTCTTCAGAAGTGTATGAAGCTTGACATCCTAGAACTTAAATTTCAAAGAAACTGACTTCAGACCAGAGTTTTAATTTTCTTTACTTTACTTCTCCATTCATTAGTAAGCAATAAACAATTATTGTTTTAATCAAAACATTGTTTAAAAGTACGAATGTATGGGCTCCAGACAGGTGATGTTAATCTGCACAACATTTTGTCCCCCTTAAAGGATTTCTAATGTTTTGGTGTCCCTGGCCTTTTCTATTGCTGCACATGCATATACGTAAAGTAGCACGCACCTGAATAGGGTGATTGGATCCTACAGTGACAATGTTAATATGCTGATGTTTAGCAGGTCATGTTTACCATGCTCACCATGCTAGATTAGGTAAAGATGGTGGTCTTGGAGAAGTATTGAAAAATGGTGTATGGACGCTCTATGATAACCAAAACTACAGTCTTTCTCTGACCTTAACCAAGTGTTTTAGCAGCCTCAGTACGGTATAACCACATGTGGGACATGGGACATTGACCACAGATTCTGGTGTCAAAGTCCTGTACTTTGTTTCACAACTTTATCCAACAGAGGAAGAAAATAATATTTTAAGTTAATGTTAAAGAACAGCTATGGTTTTTTACATCTTGGCCTTCATTTTTGTAGAATGGGCCATAGGTACTAGTAGTTATGAAACATTGTACTTGCCAAGTTAATTGCTCAGATCTAAGATAACAGAGATTGCTAAAAATAGGTCAGACAGGGCAAGACTTGCAAGCAGTCAGAAGAGCAGACAGGTTGTAAACAAAACCCTAGCTTAGCCAAAAAACAAAGGCTTAAGGTGAAATTAAAACCCAACCTGTCCATTACAAACATCGATCACAGTTTATCGACCGAATTTCTGCTTCAACACAGAACTACCACACTTACCATAGCTTTGTACACTTTCAGTTTTCCTGTTGTAAGTGATTATTAGTGTAGTTTATCAGATGGTGTCGATGATGTGAAGAGGTTGAAGGAGACTCCACTGACACCGTCTTGATTGCATATAAAGGTTTATTACAAAGAAGTGCTGCTCATGAGAGGGTGTGAAGCCAATGAACCACTCTGAAAATCAGTCTTGACCACCGACTCTTAAATACGGCAATTGTTTTCCTAAAAACTGTAACTAACGTATGGTTTCAATCACAAAGCATTAATTTCCTTTTCCAAACTGTGAGGCACCCTCTGAGGACCTTTGACCTAGGGCCTCTACTGAAACACAGCTCTACATATGTAAACATACACCTCATTAGGTTCTTGGCTATACTCACTTTTAGTTTTCCCTCCAAATAAAGAGGTTTAGATGGTTTAAAACCGACCTGATTGTTTTTCTTGTCTAATTCTCAAAGGCTCTGTCAATCTGTTTTTCTTTACTCTATTAACAACAGTGGACCTCTGTGTGTACTGCAGAGTACTGGTCGCAAAGATCAGGTTAACTGTTTAATAGAGTCCTTGTTATTTATTTTACAGTGGCACAGTTAAGTGTTTTCAATGACAAGTAGATCCTGATGAAAATTAGTGCCATCTAAGGGCCTTATCTTCCTCAAACTCATAAGGGTGAAAGAGTGGAGTACTCAAAAACTTCATTACAACTGCTTTTGTGCTAAAGCTGGCTTTAAAACATCTCAGTGTCCCTGGGTCAAATCTACACAAATTCAGTACATATTGAATTTAAGGAGACTTGTTCATGAGTCATTATTTTGCAATGTTGATCTGTTTGTCCAGTACTCTAGTCAGGAGTATGATATGTGGTAAGCTCCTGGCCAGATAACCAAAACATTAGCTGTGGATATTTATGGACTCCAGAGGATGATTCCTAATGAGACTCCTTGACCTTTTTTTTATGTGCCAACCTCAGGTCAGATTTTCCCCTTGTAAAGAAAAGATTTCCAAATAATGCACAGACTACTATTAAGTATACTGTACCCCAGCGCATGAACCCTTTTTGTTAAGGGCAGTCAGTGAACTTTGTGCCACTTTTGGGGTGTAATTCCATATTAATAGATGACTGCATTGGGGGTGAATCCATTTGATTTTGATGCAACTTTAGTGTTAGTATTGTGAATTGTAATAAACATCACAGCCTCTAGGACCTCTAGAAATAATAAAAAATATCTGGACAAAGCATGTCATCCTTTTTTTGTTTATAAATTAATAATTGTGTATTAATTTAACAAATTATAACACATGAAAGAAAGACACATACTGACGATTTAAATAAACACTAAAACAAAGCAAACAAAGGTTGGGGCATAGACATAGGGTCCAAGTAAAGTCAGGTAATGCAGCGGAGTCTGCATACATCTGTATACATCATTATGATTTTAACTTATATCATTAATTTGCCAAGTTGCCTACTGTAGACCACTTATAAAGCATTATGGTCATCTATATGCAACTTAGCACAAACACTTATCATAGTTCCATGGGTCTCAACAAGTTGCCTGGTCAAATAACACATTAAGTACTAGGAAGAGGGCTGAAACTAACAGCTCTTTTAACAACTGATTAATTCGTCAATTATTATTTCAATAGATCAGTAAATCAGAATTTTAAATGACATCACAGAAAAATACAATTTCAGTGTTTTATTGAAAAACCAAAACACAATTTTATAGATTAACTTTTACTTTAGATATTAGATATTTAAATTGTAGTACTGAACAAAAAGCTCATGTAAATCTGTGCTGTATGTGTGTGCAAACGCAGCATTTTTTCTTTCATATTGTCCGCAAAAAACTTCAGGTTTTATGTTAAAGTACTGAACTGTTTAAATAGTAATGAAACACCCACACACAAACTGTGTGCTAACAGGCTATGCCTTTTCAAATAGAACCAACAGCAGTCCACGGAGGTAGAAATGAACTATGGAGGTTGACCAGTGCTGCAGAATGCACACGCACATCCCTGTTTGTGTAATACTCGCTCAAATACACATTTGTTATTTATAAGCTCTTTGCATTGGTATTTATTGTCATCAGCCTTCCACCCTTGTTATGGACTTTATTCTCTGGCAAGGGAACTCTCCTGAACTTGAGCTGAGTCAAAGAGAGCACTCTGGGTGGACTTCAATTACCCATTCACAAGTGGAGGTACTGTAGAGATTGTGGTATTTTTCTCCCAACTGATAAACACAGTGGCACATTCAAAGGGCTTGAGGGGTATGGAAATCTCTTCCAGCAGGCTCCACTGATCAGATTTTAAACACCCGGAGTGATTCCTGGGTCGGACGGTGTTGCAGTAACAGGCCATCTGTGTTCAAGAAATCGGCTATTCATATATCAGAATTAGTTTTATCATTTCTCATTGTTACAGACATTAAATTACAGTATAGTGCAGCTCCTGACACATAGTGTTGATACCGATCAGCCACAACATTAAAACCAGTTAGCGGTTTTAATGTTGTATGGCAATTTGAGGTTCAGTATTTTGTCCAAAGACATTTCGACATGAGGACTGGTGGAGCCAGGGATCAAACCACCAGTAGTGGACGACCCGCTCTCTACATCCTGAGCCACAGTCGCCCCTTACAGGTCCTGTAAGACGCAGAGAGCACGTCAGAAACACTGCAAGTTAAATATGCCTTCCATGGTACAGAAGGTAGCTCTGTCCAAATAATATTTAGACTTATGTTGTACACCCATAGAGGTTTTTGATCTGCTTGTGTGCACATACCACACTGTTATGCAGCAAGTCACAAAAGATTCTATGGCACAGTAATGAATGTTGATCAGCAGCTCTTGGTCAAGTTTGTGCTTTTCAGTGTCCTCAAATAGTACAGGCACTGTTGGAATTTCCCTACTATGGTGGAGGTGTTGATGGTCCAGGTGAGCTCCTCTGTGGTGGTCACCCCCAAGAATTTGAAGCTAAGGATGTTTTCCACTGATTCACTGTTTATGAGAAGTGGTGTGTGTAGAGGAAGAGCTTATGATTGTGAAACCACATAGACAGTCTTTACACCTCTTCGCTGTAGTGTGTTTCATCATTGTGAGTGATTAATCCAATAACCATTGCATTATCTGTGAAGTTGATGATAGGGTATTGTATGGGGCACAGATGTGAGTGAACAGATGAACAGAGTGTAGAGGATAGGGCTTAAGATGCAACCTTGTGGCATCTACATATTCAGGATCAGGATGGATGAGGTGTTTCTATGGTTGGTCAGAAAACTTAGCATCCAGTTACAGAACTGTGCACTGAACCCGAGGTGGTGTAGTTTGGTGACCAATTTGTTCTGGAGCATAGTATTAAAAGCAGAGCAACAGTCAATAAAGAGCAATCTGGCATAGGAACCTTTCTGTTCCAGGTGTTGCAATACTGTATGCAGGGCAATGGAAAAGGCTTCATTATTGGATTTGTTTGCCTTATATGCAAAGTGGTGTCTGTCAATGACAGGTGGAACTTGACTTTTAATATGCATCATAAATAGTTTGTTTGGGAATGGGTATGGTGGGCGATGTTTTAAAACTTGCAGGGACCACAGCAAGAGATAGAGAAAGGTTATAGATGTTAGTGAATACCTCAGACAGCTGACAGCTGAGTACAGGCCCAGGTACACCTTTTGGACTGGCTGCTTTACCTTGGATGACACCTTAAAGCATGTGCCACACTTAATGCTGTTCTAATGTCAGTGCTGTGTTCTCCTCAGATGGTAAAGCCTGCATCACTGGTAGGTTAATATCTTTGTCAAATCTGGCAAAGAAATCATTTAACTCCTTAGCCAGAAAGATGTCACCATTTGCAGAACAGGACACCTTTCACTTGGAATTAGTGATGGATCTGAAATCCTCACGCAAACCATGGGGGTTGTCGGTTTTGGTGGAATGTCTGTCAATGCTTTGTTTGTTCTTTATTTTTGTTCTGTATTTTGGGATCAGGAATAGAGACAAGTGGTCAGTTGCACCAGTTTTGCCGTCAGATACCCGTGGGAGCCCAATGGGTAACCCGCAAAATGTGTAAGGGGTAAAAAATATGTTTATATCCATTCACAGGTACAGGCACTGGTAAAAATGAATTAAATGCAGGAAGGCAGCAGGCGAAATAAACACAATAACCAAAAAAATCTAAAATAAATAAAACAGAAAACAAAAAAGAAAATAAAGGCAAAGGCAACAGCATGATTTTTATCAAGCTTACTGATCCTGCATGATTTTTTTTTAATTGTGAATACCTATGACAACCTCTCACCCCTCCATTCATCATCATTCCAGAACTGGAAACACAGCTGACTGACAGCAACAGGGAGTCACTCCGGATATGTGGACAGATGATTACTGAAGAATCGGTTATCTTTGTGTCACTTTGCATTACATCAACAAGTAGGAGCTGACTGAGACAGTGCTTTGCACATCTCAATGGGACAGTACATCATGCATCGAGGCAGACAACCTCAGACCATGCAAGCCCTGCATACATATAGTCTGGATGAGTTTTGATGTGAGTGGCTGTGTAGCCTGTGTGCTCAATTAAGTTTACAGGCATGGGTCCAATCGGATTTGATTTAGAGATAATTACGGGTAACAGATCAGTTCCGGTACTGAGCTTTGTGGGACCTATGCAGGACTATGGGTCAGACATGCCAAGGTGAAGGCTTGGATATGCTCTGTATGCACCTTTAATATTAGTATACACCGGGTTCAATGTGCTATATCTCCTGGTGTAAGCAAATTTAGGGAATATTATCTTTGGATTGGCTTGGTTGAAGTCCTCTGCTACATAAAACACTCTTTTGGGGTGAACAGATAGTTGTTTGTTTGTAACATTGTGCAGTTTTGGTAGCACTGTCTTAGCATTAGCTTGTGGTGGTATGTAAACTGCCATAATGTAAAAAACACAAAACTCCTTGGGCAGATAAAAAGTTCTGCACTGAAGTAATAAATATTCCAGGTTGGGGCAGCAATGGGTATTGTTGATGACTGAGTTTCTACACCAAGCATTGTTTATGTAAACACACAAGCAACCTCCTGTCTCCTCCCACCTCCCCATCAGGCCGTGTGGCCTGCTAACCAATTAGCAGCAACAGGTGTATTCTCATCTTTACACAGAATGCACAATTCCACCTTTTGCTTACTGCTTGCGGCAGCCACAATATTGACCCTGTTGTCATGCACAATGGTAATGATTAGAGACAATGCTGGTTAGAGAGTATTTTTTCATTTCGGGGTGAAAGTCTACTTGACAAGCCCACTTCATGGCAACAAACAGGAACAAGTGTTGTGGTCCCATAAGAAGAACAATGTGACTTGCAACCATTACTAGAATCAACCACTATTCACTGCAACGTTCGTAAATATAAAATTAGCAACATTCAATGAACCTAGTCCCCACTGAGGGACTTAACTACGTAGTTTCACATTATGTAACTCATAACCTTAGTGTGTTACTTTTTCATATTTCCTCACAATGTGTAATGTTGATGTTGCTGACTTACTGTGCTTTAGAGTCCCTCCATCTGTGGTTCCAACATGTCTTCTCTTCAGTTGCTCATGGAGCACTGCCGTGCTTCTGTGCCACAACAAGTCACTTCTGTGGATGTCACATAAAGTGATCCCAACTTCTGGACAACTTTGGCCATCCATTTTTCTTCACTGGCTCACTGTCCTCCACTACCACGATTTTTTTCAAACGTGTTTTCACTGATTGCATTAACGCCACACCCAGTGGTGTGTCCCTGAGCTACGGAAGTAGACCCAACTAATCGACAATTGAATTTGTCAGTTTTCAGTTTTATTCAATTTTATCAGTTAGGTGTGGCAGCCCTCTTTACTTGAAGACATTTGTGATTTTCAAAAATCTATATAACTTACTTTTGATGTAGGCTGTAGGTTATAGTGTGGCTTGATATTTCACACAAATGACCAATAGGAATTCTATTCAGTGAGCAAAGAATCTTATTTCCTTTGAATACATTGTTACATTTACATTACAGGAGTGAAATCCTTTACAGTGCTCACCAAGACCCTGTTATATTTCTCCTCCCACAAATGCCCCAAAAATAATCTCAAAAATCTGCCAATGCAGCATTTGTGACTAAATTCTTTCAATAAGCAGACTAGCAGGCAGGTGGAAATACCATGTAGTTAAGTGGATCTGCAGCTCTAAAAAATGAATCAGCTTCAGGCAAGGTTATTATGCACAGTAGTGCAAACTCTGAATACGTATGTAAGAGCTTATAACAATTATGTTTTCCATTTCCTCTTATTGCTTTTCAGCACAATTGTTTCAGCAAAACAATCTAAAAAACAATTCTGATCCATGAATGAGATGGTGTTGGAGATAAGAAAGTTGTAAGTGGAAGTAAATGTGAAGGAAGTGAATATGCAAAGGACAATTAAACTCCGATCTCTCTGCTTCCCCCAATATGGCTGCAATCTGCTGTGAATTAACAGATAGCCCTGGGTGATCATTACCCAACCACCCCCTCTGCGGGAGGCTGGTGCTGACTAACTGACATAGCCTCAGTAAGAGAGTATTGAAATTTAAGTTTAAACTCTCCCACTTTACTGTTTCCCAGTTGAACCATGAAATAGTAATTATGTGACGGATTATTACCGACAAAAAAAAAAAAACAACAAAAAAACTCATATGGCATTTTATTCATTCCAGTGTCAAAGATGATCCTGAAAAAAATATTCGTTTTAAAGTGGGGCTCAGTTATTAAAGTTGAAAGTGTATACACAAAATGCCACAAAACGCACTGGCACATTATTGACTCTGTTCTGGAGCAGACTGGCTCACACTGCTGTAAAGTAATGGTATTTAAAACAACAATAGAGTGTGTGTGTGTCTGTGTGTGTGTGTGTGTGTGTGTGTGTGTGTGTGTGTGTGTGTGTGTGTGTGTGTGTGTGTGTGTGTGTGTGTGTGTGTGTGTGTATATGTGTGTGTGTTTTCTCTTGTTTTTAATGAATTAGTGAGTCTCTTGTGATCCTTGCGTAACCCGTGGGGTTTGTGATATGTCACAGGCCCTGCCTGGAATCAACCTGGGGACTCAGACATCCCCACTCTTTATCAAGTTGTATTTGAAAAATCTGTATCCATCAGCCTCTATGGCATCTTCTCCTTCTCAATATGGCAACTTTTCCACTTCAACCAATATAAATATATATATATATATATATATTTTTTAATTCTATCATTTTATCATCATTTTACAACGGATCAACCCAGGCGTCATACAAATTAGTATGGAACACTATGCAATATTTGTGAGAAACCATCAGGAAAGCTGTGTCAGAAATTACGTATTGGCTAGTGTCATTGATTGCTTGTCTTCTAGGAGGAGTCCATTTGAAAGAACTTCCATAAAACTAACACCGTCAACAGAATTAGTTCCGGAACAAAAGAGATGGGCAGCAAATGGGTTTTCACAGGCGGATGTATGATTACAGTATAATTAGAACCCACAAAACAAGACAAACATTAACAGAGTTAATAAGCAGAACAGTATGAGAGTATGAGTGTTCAGCAATACCGTAACTGACTCTGTTTTCCAATAACGATTGATCTTAGAAGAACACTCTTAAATTTCTACACGCGTTTCCCAAAGCAGCACTTAGGTGCGAGTGCAAGCGTACACCATCAAGAGCTTTTCAATGATGGCTGTCAGTGGTGCTGAAGGTAATGCTGAATACTCAACAACTATGGTACAAAGATTACTACAACTGTTCAGTATGAAAATTAAGCCTAATGCCCGGCAAACTCTGTTCAGGGTTTAGCTTAAGCCCTTTCTGATTAATGTTATAGGATGGAAGTAAGTTGAAGAAAGTAAACTTTGATTGATTTACCGCCTCAAGGCAGATGTTACTTTTAAGCACAAATGGAACCTAAAACAAAGCAGGGAGGGTTTCTGTAAGTTTCATGAATATGCACCACATCTAGTTTTTATTTCACTGTATTTTGTTCAGATATCATTTATATTAAAATCGGAGGGACACGCAGTCACACACGCAGTCACACACGCAGTCACACACGCAGTCACACACGCAGTCACACACGCAGTCACACACGCAGTCACACACGCAGTCACACACGCAGTCACACACGCAGTCACACACGCAGTCACACACGCAGTCACACACGCAGTCACACACGCAGTCACACACGCAGTCACACACGCAGTCACACACGCAGTCACACACGCAGTCACACACGCAGTCACACACGCAGTCACACACGCAGTCACACACGCAGTCACACACGCAGTCACACACGCAGTCACACACGCAGTCACACACGCAGTCACACACGCAGTCACACACGCAGTCACACACGCAGTCACACACGCAGTCACACACGCAGTCACACACGCAGTCACACACGCAGTCACACACGCAGTCACACACGCAGTCACACACGCAGTCACACACGCAGTCACACACGCAGTCACACACGCAGTCACACACGCAGTCACACACGCAGTCACACACGCAGTCACACACGCAGTCACACACGCAGTCACACACGCAGTCACACACGCAGTCACACACGCAGTCACACACGCAGTCACACACGCAGTCACACACGCAGTCACACACGCAGTCACACACGCAGTCACACACGCAGTCACACACGCAGTCACACACGCAGTCACACACGCAGTCACACACGCAGTCACACACGCAGTCACACACGCAGTCACACACGCAGTCACACACGCAGTCACACACGCAGTCACACACGCAGTCACACACGCAGTCACACACGCAGTCACACACGCAGTCACACACGCAGTCACACACGCAGTCACACACGCAGTCACACACGCAGTCACACACGCAGTCACACACGCAGTCACACACGCAGTCACACACGCAGTCACACACGCAGTCACACACGCAGTCACACACGCAGTCACACACGCAGTCACACACGCAGTCACACACGCAGTCACACACGCAGTCACACACGCAGTCACACACGCAGTCACACACGCAGTCACACACGCAGTCACACACGCAGTCACACACGCAGTCACACACGCAGTCACACACGCAGTCACACACGCAGTCACACACGCAGTCACACACGCAGTCACACACGCAGTCACACACGCAGTCACACACGCAGTCACACACGCAGTCACACACGCAGTCACACACGCAGTCACACACGCAGTCACACACGCAGTCACACACGCAGTCACACACGCAGTCACACACGCAGTCACACACGCAGTCACACACGCAGTCACACACGCAGTCACACACGCAGTCACACACGCAGTCACACACGCAGTCACACACGCAGTCACACACGCAGTCACACACGCAGTCACACACGCAGTCACACACGCAGTCACACACGCAGTCACACACGCAGTCACACACGCAGTCACACACGCAGTCACACACGCAGTCACACACGCAGTCACACACGCAGTCACACACGCAGTCACACACGCAGTCACACACGCAGTCACACACGCAGTCACACACGCAGTCACACACGCAGTCACACACGCAGTCACACACGCAGTCACACACGCAGTCACACACGCAGTCACACACGCAGTCACACACGCAGTCACACACGCAGTCACACACGCAGTCACACACGCAGTCACACACGCAGTCACACACGCAGTCACACACGCAGTCACACACGCAGTCACACACGCAGTCACACACGCAGTCACACACGCAGTCACACACGCAGTCACACACGCAGTCACACACGCAGTCACACACGCAGTCACACACGCAGTCACACACGCAGTCACACACGCAGTCACACACGCAGTCACACACGCAGTCACACACGCAGTCACACACGCAGTCACACACGCAGTCACACACGCAGTCACACACGCAGTCACACACGCAGTCACACACGCAGTCACACACGCAGTCACACACGCAGTCACACACGCAGTCACACACGCAGTCACACACGCAGTCACACACGCAGTCACACACGCAGTCACTCCGCAGACACACACGCAGTCACACACGCAGTCACGTCAAAAACACACACTTTATTTCTTGCTGGCCATGAGTGTTTGGCTGACTGAGAAAATATGATAAACATGAGCTGCATTCAAACACACTCATGTAGGGTAAAGCTATGCAATCAGTATTGCTCTGCAAGGAAAGCTCTCACAAAAGCAAAGGCGAAATAAATGTACCACTGAACAGCCAGGATATATTTATACTCTTCACAAGAAAATGTAGGGTTTTTGTTATCTCAGAGCCAACAGAAACACACATTTATGAAGTCACCTTCTTAGTACATCTTCTCTTCATGATCGCAAAATAGCAGAAATAATCAACCAAATTCTTTATATCAGCATTGTTATGATATAAAAAATCTGGATACCAGTGCAATACATTTGATTTTATTTCTTAAAATAAGTCAGGATGTCCAGTTACAACAGGGGAAGTATATTACTAAAAATTAAAATTACTATTTCTATTTCTAGATTCTGTACATAGGTCTCATTTGGGCCAAATAGGTTTCAAACCTATGCTAACCACCACGCCAAAGCTGGGGAGCAAAAGGATGAGGAGTGGGGAGAAAAAGAGAAAAAAATACAAGGAGGCAAATATATTAAAATTGAAAAATTTTAGAAATCTTTGTTTCTCACTCATGTCCCAAGTCAAAACCATACCAAGTCAGGTATGGATTTTAAAGGTCTCTTGTTTGATCCTCACAGTGGGTTTAAAATAATAAGTTTCAACACCTTTAAACCAACCAGGTCTGCAACTACAAACCGTTTTAATATAACATTAATCTGTCGGTTATTACTTGGATTACTCAATTAATTATATATTTTAAAATAAATCACGCATATATAAAGTTTCAATGTTTTATTGAAAGACCAATGCTCTTGCTTCAGATATTCAAACTGTATGATGGAACCAAAGAGCAAATATGAATCGAGGCAGTACATGTTTGCAGGTCTTTATAAATTGCACAGCAGGTTGTTCCACATTGTTCACAAAACAAACAGTTTTGGCTTTACTTTTAGGTACTGAATTGTTTAAATGATAATTATAAAGGAAAACATTGACACAATTTGAGTGCTAATACGCTATGCATTTTCCTATTCGCATCAATGATAGTCCGTGGAGTTGAACTATGAAGGTAGACCTGTGCTGCAGACACACACTATCCCTGTTTGTGTAATACTCATTCAAACAAACATTTGAACTTCTACAAGCCCTTTGCATTGCAGTGCAAAAATGTCTGCATGTCCACATGCTCTGGGCTCAGGCTGGCTGTCTTCTTGGAGGCTGCAGAAAGGAGATGCTCAGATGGTGTTTTGACGTGCAAGGGATGCATAAGTAAGACTTTGCAATAATGGCCATTGACATCCTCAGATTCCCCTTCTCTAAGTTTTCTTCACTTCTGGTTTCAGAATCAAGGAGTGAGTCAAGCAAAGAGACAGGCGTTGCATGTGTACAAGCTATAGTCATGGTCGGTATAGTCACATACACCATCAAGCTGCTGCTGACCCACCTCCCTTCTCACTGCAACTGCTTCTGCCTACACTTTGTGTGGCACATGAAAGACTTGTTCAGGAGTCAGACGCTTCAGTTTTCTAAAACCTGGTAAGAGGAGAGGATCACTGTGTTTGGTCCTGTCTCTGAGAAAGGAGTCTCCTTTTTCCATTGCTGTTCAAGCTGCTCCAAAAGACTTGGAAAGGCTGAACTGGAGCTGAATCGAAGACAGCACTCTGGGTGGACTTCAGTAAGGCATTCACAAGCGGAGGTACTGCAGAGATTTTGGCATTTTCCTCCCCACCTTGGAATTTAGAAATCTTACAGCTCCAATAGCACTTTCAATGCTAGGGTGCTTTAATGAAGCATTGATTGCCAGCTGCAAGGTGTAGCATACAGATGTTGGGTGGTCACCCATGCTTCTCCTCCAGCATCCTGCAGCCACAATATTAACAATGTTGTCATGCACAATGGCAATAATGTTATTAAGAGCAATTTCAAAACTGACTGCTACATCCTCCAACCACTGTTTGAAGCCATATGTCTGTCCTCCAGTGGCATTTTGGCAAGGCAGACTGCTCATGAACCAATCATCCCTGATGTAATGACTTGTACTGCCCAGGCAGGCTTCATTTGCTACAATAGTCCACTGGTCCACATATGCTAGTGGCTTTAATGGCGTTGAAGGTGTGGATCATTCTTTCTGAATCCTTCATCCATCAGCGACAGTGGCCTCATGTTGGTTACCAGCATATTTGATGTGCCACCGAGTATTTTTAGTACCAATGTTTGTCTATTTTTATCAGTTGTTGCAGCCTTAAAACCACCTACTAAATCAATTGAGTAGGCTATGCTAATATTTATTTAAGTCCAAGGATTCTCTCAGTAAATAATTGATCTGTAAGATAAATGTAAAAGCTCTATATTCCCCTTTGTCATTGCACACAGTAATTACCAGAACAACAATGCGCAGTTTAGCATATAATCAGTTGCTAACAGTCGCAAAGTACGTACAGATATATACAGTACTGAACAATAAACCATTGGGGTAGTTTTGGTAAGAAATAATGTAACTGTGATATAAACAAAATAATTAATATAAAATATGCAATTTACAGAATGTACAGTACAGTACACGTACAGTATGGACAACACCAATAAACAATGAATGAGTCTGGCTATGTGATATACACTATAAACAGCAAGCAGATATGTGTGTAAAAGTCACGGAAATTGAAGTTCGGGAGCCCTCAGCTTCAGTAATGTGAATTATTTAGGAGTGAAAGGGAGTTGGAAGGTTGAGTTTAGTTTCAAGGGGGATTGCGTTATTAGATCAGGAGGCAGATAAGGATGAAATTAATAAATTAGATGTCATCCACATCCACAAATCACATTTGATTGGATAAATTTATTTATGTAACTGTCCCAAGTTCAGTATAAATCACCAAAAATAATTTTGATGTTTTACAGGAAGAGAAAGGAGGGATTTTGTTATAAAAGTACTCACAAATTATTTTTTTGACACATATTTATCATATAATAAGAGGTAAATGAATAATTAACTTGGGGACACAGGATTAGAGCTTTTACTTTGAAATGTATTGTTTGCTTCACTGCGTCTTTAAAAATTTTAAGAATATAGGCTCTCTCTTTAAAACAACAAACACAACAGAGGTATTTTTTGTTTCTATCCATTAAAACAATAAAAAACTGGTGGTGGATTTTAGGATTACGGCTAATTGATACCAGGTATGATATCAGTTAGGCTGATGATGACACAGGCCTAAACTGAGTGTAAGATAGAACAACAACACATACCAACACTCAGAACTCTAGACCAGTGTTCAGAGAAACTTTATATCTGCTAATGGAAAACACTTCTTTAAGTGGAATAATAACCTAATATTAATTCAGTCAATTACTGCAGTGTTTTTGTAGATTGTCCACAGATGTATGAGATAAAAAATTTTAAAGATTAAAAGTTCAACATTTTCAGAAATATGCTTTTTCTTGCACGAGGTAGATTGAAATATTGATACCACTGCCTTCTCTGTATTGTAAATACAGAGTTACAGCCACCAAGTGGTTAGCTTGGCTTACCATAAAGACTGGGAACTTGCCTATTTCTTGGCCTTGAGCACTTGCCAGGGGAGCAACAGAGTATTCAGGAAGTGTCTGTGCCTGGTCAAGAAATAGTCCCAACTATAAGCTCCTGGAAAAAACCCAACCTGTCTTTTTTACTGTTTGTTTTTTGTACGGATTAAACAAATACGATCTAATTAATTAGTTTTATTATAAGTTAATTAGTGTGCTTTGGGGGTGCTCGTAGATGGATTCTGCTTCTCTGTATATCCAGTTTTAGTTAAGCTAACCACCTGCTGGCTGAAGACTTATATTTAACAAGCAGATATGAGAGCGACACCAGTCTTCTCATCTAACTCTCTGCCAGAGAGCAAATAAGTGAATTTCCCAAAGTGTGGAACCATTCCTTTAAAATAAATGTTAAATCACACTAAAGGATGTGTCCCTTGTATGTAGCTAAAAATAATCCAAAATAAGGCTAGTTAAAAGTGACATTTACAAATGGTCTCGCATAGCCAGAAGAAAATCCAATCCATACTCAGAACAAGACTTCATAATCTAAATATAAGATTAGCTCACTCAGCCATATAGTTTTTATGGTGAATTCCCTTTTTGACAAGTTATATAAAGGCATGTGTCTATTCCAGCACTCAGGACAGCGTACATCACCCTGTATGTTAGTGCCATGTCAGAAGAGACCCAGGGACAATTACAGCATAAAAGAATATGCGTTCCAATCTGCTGCATTAGCATAAGGGTGAAATATTAAATGTGATTATATTAAAGGTTTTTATAGGAAGAGGAAATGAGAGGAGGCTTTCTCTCCATTCACTGCTGGGAGAAGTGGAAGGATTGTTATGGCAGTGAAGAAGGAGGAGGATGCCTCTGTCAACACATCTCTTATCAGGCATAAAACACAGGGGAAGGACAGAGAGCTTGCAGCCCCATATTTCCCTCTGCTGCTCGAATAAGCTTGTGTGTCGTGTGTACACAAGGAGCTCAAACTGTCCAGTGACTAATGCCAACACGTGAAAAGAACTGTTCACTGTTATGCTCCAATTTGTCATCATTCTGAAAAAAAGCTTGTCTGACAACGTTGACGTTGAGGACACTCACGAGATAGAGAAGCATTCTAGGGGAGATGATGAGATGGTCTCAGTCCAACTCAGTCAAGTTATCCTGCTAAACTTGTGTAGAAGTGGACTACAAATTCAACGGACTTTACCCTGCCAGCTCCCTACAACACAGTCTGTTTAATGTCTGATTGAGCCGATGTGTGAATAGAGCAGGTCATTGCCCGGAGATTTCACAGCAAGCAAGTAGGCATGTTGATTACATTTCTATCCAGCGTCCTGCATGCTCTACCCAGGCACCACACCTCACCTAAACCAAACAGAGTATTGCCAGTAGGTGAGAGCACATCTAAATGGACAAGCTCTGGTTGTGTACTGCATGTGTGAAAGGTAAACTCAGGACAATGTTGGGACCTGATTCTCTGGACATTGGCCGGAGGTCACATGTGAAAATGGCTTTAAAAAGACACAAGACTGGTTAGGACTGATTTGGACACTAAAGGAAGTAAGCGCATGTATTCTCAGGCTGTGCTCCTATTTCCTTAATGGAGAGAAACAGTGGTGCTTTTTTTAAATCCAAGTTTTATAAATATGCTTTCCTGGAGATCCATTTAAAAAGAGAAAAATAACATCCATGAGTAAAACATACAGGATAAAAAATAAATTCAAGAATAAACCATAATAATTAAGGATTAGGAGGAAAACAAGACCAGTATACATAGTAGAAGCCTCAGTAAGAACATAAGCTGGTAATGCAAGAAGATAAACCAATATAGCATTACAAAGGATAAGTTCAAAAAATGAGTTTGGAAAAAATAGGAAAGGTTGGAGTGGAAGATCTTCTGCAAAGTTCAGTTAGAGTTGGCAATGAGTGATTTTGACAGCATAAGCCTTCTTCTACCCAGATAAAACAACAGGATCATATAAGAAGGTGCAAACGTATGGATTCAAAATCTTTAGTAAAAGTAGTGACACACTGCCAAAGTCTATGCATTCTCGTTTTCTGTAATGTCCTTCCATTTACAAATTTTGCCCATAATGCTGCTTTTTTGCTGCAGAATAGTTAAAATTTGTATTCCTGTCAAGGAAGCAGTTTTTCCACTTGGTCATTGTGTTTGTCCATCAGTGCATCCATCCATTCATCTATGAATAGTAGAACAAGCTATCTCCACAATACTGGCTAGATTGTTACGTAAGTTCATGTCAATACTATCGGTCACCAGCAGATTAATCCTTTTGTTTGTGTAGATAGATGAATGTATAGAATGTCAAGGATTTCATACGCTTGGGATGACAATTCTTGGTCTTCCCTGCAGAAAATGCAGCCACAGACAGGTTCTGTCTCTCTTTCTAAAGTTGTCCTATGTCAGGAAGAGGGCAGGCTTTGCCACTCTGTTTGACAGTAGCTTGACAGGTTAGTATACTGCTGATAGGATCTTTGCTTTGTTCCTCAGCTGTCTGCTGTAGTCTAGTTTCTGTAGCAGGGAAAGACTGTCTGATTGAGTCCACATGGCTTGGATGTCTGCTTCCTGCTCTTCTTGCTCAAGATGCTGTTTCACTGGCACTCGAGACAGTCTGCATTGATGAGCCGCTTGCCCAAAGTACAATGTACTATGTCATATGAGAACTTCAGCAGTCTCAGTAAGACTCTCATAATTCAAGTAGGAAGTTCATCCATTGCCTTTGCACAGCAGGGGCAGCAGAGGTTTGTGGTCTGTCTTTATGGTGAACATCAGTCTAAGTAGATAAACATGTGTTACAGGTCCGGTCTAGGGGGCGAATCCATAACAGGTAATTCCCGTCAAAACAGGAGGAAGAATGAGAAAGGTGGCAGAGATCTTCCGTTCTGTGCAGCCTCGCTCGGCAGAATGAGGAGGCAGCGTAAGAGTCTGGGAGTCCATGGCACAAGCAAGGCACTACACTGTCCCCTGCTGGCAAACACTGAAAACATCATGAGTCCGACTACAGAAGAATTAAATAGTTAGTAACTGACCCCTGTGGTCCAGGTTGTAATATTTTCCTTTCAGTCAGGGAATTTGACAAAATCTGAGCACCTAATAGCATAGCCAGTGTGGTCCAGAGCAGATAGGATTTGTTTCTTGTGCTTGACCCACTTATTCAAAGGTGTGGGGTCTACACACCGCCAGATTTCCTCCTTTGACCTTGCCTTGCTAAGCCAAGCCAGCACACCATGGAGTAGGTTAAGTGTTTTTAGATACCACCCCCATGGCTTCCATGCAATCCAGTTCTGTTTTGCCTTCACGTCCCTATCCCTTTGAGGGATAGGGACCTTATCTGGGGATAGACAGGGAATATGGGCAAGCCCCTGGCTCCGGTTCAGTGATAAAGACCTCCTTCAGCTTCTCTGGTCCTTTGAATATAGTTAGGTACCTGTTTCTTATATCTTCTTCTACCTGGACTGTGTGCACACATTTTAGAAAATTCAATGCCTCAATAGCTGGAAGGCCCAGAAGTATCCTGAGCAGCTCAGTCACGGCATAAATGCCTCCAGTTTTCCTCAGAAGTATCCTCTTACATCCAGAGACTGCCTATTTGGGCAATGGCGTGGCGTGACATTTCCACTAGGTGTGGCTTGGGTACTAGGTAGGTACCTCTGTCTATTTTGGCCTTCAGCATGTAACGTACAGTATAGCAGAGAGCCAGCTAATGGTGGCTAACGGTTTTTAGAGGTCTAAAAGTATCTTTTGGTGTCCACTTTACAATTATCACCACAGTACCACAACAACCATGTATGTTTTGACTGCCTTCAGGGGGTGAATGTTATCTAATAAGGAAGCAGCATCAGTATCAATAATAATTGTTATTATTATTATTATTATTGTTGTTGTTGCTGTTGTTTATAATGATAATGCTTCCTTGTTAAATAATATTTAATTGTTTGAATGCAGACACTTACTGTGGACATTACAGTACGCAGCAAAACTAAAAACTGTAGTTATAAACCTTAGAGGACAGAGGAAACTCTCCAGGGGACACAGAACTAAACTTTTAGTTTCTGAAATATATTTTTTTTCAGACAGCTCTGATAGGGCTCAGGATTTATCAGGATGAAGGCTGCTTTCCTCCCAACAATTTCACTGTACGAACTTCCAGGTTCATATAGTGTCTAACAGCTTACCCTATCTGTCCAAACTTTGTCAGATGTTGACATCCAAAACATAAGGCATGGGGAAAAAAAGGAGCATGCCATTTAATACATCCAGAAACCACGGTTTCCCTGGATACCACTTGCTAGCAAAACTTCAAATGTAGCACTTCCAACGATCATGTCCGGAAGGCTGTTTAATATTCAAATTCTTCAGCTGGTCTAGTCCCAGATTATTCAATATGAGCCTTTCTGATAATATCCTCCAGCTCAGTGGAGCGGTGAATCAATACCCTTTTCAGCAAATTGTTCATCTATATTAGCCAATGTTGCCACTAGCTGATCTGACAGCTAGAAAATGAACGGGCGCATCTGGTTGATTGACACGCCTGCCTACCTTTGCAGTTTGCCAGGTTGGTCCAAAAACATCATTATTAGCCAGAAAAGAATATGAATATTGAAAAAAACCTACGAAAAACCAGACCAAAATTTTGTCATCGCGCCCAAGCTCCTTTTTACTGTCATAATTCATCCTAAAGCCACCCAACTGAGTGGAAATTCGCCCAATCTGGTGACATTAACCTTCCTCCCCAATCCAGTTATTTTCGGTGTACGGTATCAACCAATCAGGGGCCACCAGGAGGAGCTGAACATTTAACACACATATCACCGTCAGGCAGAGAAAAGTATGCCCTTCGGCACACAGATAAAGATTGTAGGCGGCGCTTTTCCATTACTCATCGCACATTCTTGTACTTACAAATGTTCTCTGACTGCTTCTCTTTTGAACTGACAGTAATGGCTGCTGTTTCTTTGTTTCATCACTCTGATGTACTCTGGCCATAGTATTTACAAGTGTAAGGTCAGGATCCAACTACAACCAACATCAAGCCAACAGCATTTTGTCTCGGATCAGTTCTCTGAGATCTCCAAATGCACAGTTCTCTGCCAGGCTATGAACAGTGGTTATAAATGATTTCAGCACTTTCTCCTGGCCCTTGATTTCTTTCATTGAAGTGTGCAAAAAGGTTATGTTCTTTTTGCTCACACAGTGTCTCCTAATAATAGGATTTTTTCTGATTATCATCAGTATGTTAAGTTGGTATTTTTGTGTATGTTTATCCAGGTTTGATAGTATTCTGAAGCCCTCAAAACATCTTGCGTTGTTAATTTCAAACTTTCTTGATAGGGCTTAAGTCCAAAAAAACAATATATTTGCATTTCATAAGAACATGGCGCCTTGACCTTCCTACTTCGATCTGTACTCTTGATGTAAATCTAACTTATAAGCGCTTGGGCAAAGCCTAAAACAACTGTATGCCACCTTAGGCAAAGCCTAAGAAAAACCTAAGACAATTACCATCTATGGTGGGGACGGATAACAAGAACAGACTTACAATATACAGTAATGCATCAGTCTAATACAACATCATCAACTACAGAGTCCAAAATGATCACAGAGGTCATCCAACACCACTCTGACTCAGTCTCATGATAAACTGGACAATTAGGCTTCACAGAAGCAGTAAAACACACAAGCACCAGATGTTGGAACCTGGCTAGAGGGATTTGCTCTCATTCAGCCACAAGAGCACTGTCCAAGTCCTACACTGACGGATAAAACTGTAACACATGATTCACACTGAGGTACGAACTTCAGTGTTAATACAGATTGGAGTGTCCCCTTTATGTAGCAAAGTGGAAATTGAGGGTGTAGAGGTCAGGGTGGTGGCTGGGTATTTCATGCAGGAAAGCTGACCTGGAATTATTGCTCTTTTTTCATTAACTGTAACCATAACCTTGCCCTAAATTTAAGATCAGGTCAACATATTGGCAAATATCTTTTCTCACTTTTTTGCCAACAGTTTAACAAGAAGATTGATACCACTCTCATATCTGCACGGAATTATAACCCAGGCTAAGGGACAAAATTAAGACTACTGAGAAGTCAGGGGAAGCCATATCCTTGCCATAGCCAGCTACTGATCTGGCTGATGATAAGCCGGCACTGGTAAGTCAGAGGCCGGCAGTATCTCTTCCTTTTCACTCTCCAAAGTGAGCTACCCTCTTGCAGAGCTAGGCTATTCATTTGACGAGCCTGGTAACTCACATTACCTCCCCTGTTACCTACTGGATATGTAAGTGACTCAACTGTTAACCAACATTCCTCGGCGGATTACTCACATTCCTACCTCCCAGTGGATATGTAACCCAGTGGATATGTAACTGACTTTGCTAGTCATAAGCAATGCTAGGTTGGCCACTAACATTCCCTGGCTAACCACTAACATTCCTAGGCTAACCACTACCATACCTAAGCTAGCTCAAAAAAGAACATGGAAACATGGCTTGTAATTTTCACAGTAAAAGCTTTGTTGTATGTGTCTCACTGAACACTAATAAATGAAGATCTTTGACTTGATCCACTTTTTTGATTCTCTCAAATATGCACAAATGTTGACATTACAGAATTTCTAGGTATGGTTTCATGTAGAATGAATATTTACCGTCACACAATCTGAATTTATCACAGTACAGCACAGTATGTCATGAATGGCACTGATCATCAATAAGACAAGCATTATTTAATGTTAATGTTAATATGAAGGTAAAGCCACAACCAGTTAGATTACCAGTAGTACAAGGACTCTAAAGCTCACTAACATGTCATATCTCATATCTATCTATCTAGCTTGTAGTAGCTTCATATTTAACAGACAGACATGAAAGTGGTATCCATCTCTCTTATAAAATGAAGCAAATAAGGATATATTCCAAAATGTTTAACTATTCTTTTAGCCGTTCTGTAGTTGATATAGGTGGATATTGTAGAAAGAAAGAATTTTAAACATGTTATCATAGAGCACGATTTGGATTTTGCAATCTAATATAAATGTTCTTAATGTCGAAACAGCCAAGGGCCTTCCGCAAAGAGTGGCCACAAAGTTGGAAGCACATTGCTGTCTGAAATACCATTGTATGCTTTAACATCAAGATTTCCCTTCAATGGAACTAAAGTGCCAGCATAGACCATGAAAAACAACCCTAGAACAAAATGATGTGGACAGGAATACACAGTTTTACCAGGATATTGCATTGTATCCTAATGTGCAGGTGTTAACACCGAATGTACACAGCATCTGGCTATGTCACCAGCTGCAATTCAGCTCTGTCACTGCCCTGTCATGGCTCCGTAGCCATTTCAGTGTCCACTGGAAACATTTTAGAAGTAGAGGGTCTCTTCTTCAGCAGCCAAATTGATTTGATTTGATTTATTTGTTGAGTTGTTTTGCCGGCATTTCTCGTTTTACAAGCTTCAATATACATTTGCAGGTCATTTATGGCTGTACTTGAATAGAGTATGACTACTTTTGTTGCTTTAAATCTTCTCTGTCATCCCTCATTTTAAATGTCAATATGGTCAGTTACATCTCTTTTTATTTTGTTTTTTTGTCGATGTTGATATTAAAATAATGGTTTTATATGCAGCTCAGCAGCTTCGTAATCCCAGTTGCACAATATAGTGTTTATGAGCTGTGATCAGATGTCATACTCATTCAGTTGTCTGACAAAGAAATAATGTAAATGACAACTATGAAATACATCGCCCTCTTACTAACTATGAGTATGAAAAACTAGTTTTGCTGAGTATGTGTAAAGAGATGGCAGAAACAAATGAAACCATTAAATATGAATTTTAGTATAAAGTTCAGAGAAGTGAGCAGCTTTAGCAAACATTTACCTTAGTGCAGCTTTAGAATGGGATCAGAGACACATAACTCTGCACATCTGGGTTGTTCTCTCCAGTATCAAACAGTTTTCAAACTGATTATCTTAAAAATTCACTGTTGTAATGATACCTTAGTGCGTTTGAGCATCACAAAGTTAGGTTACACCAAGAGAAACATCCTGCAGCAAAACAAGGCATCGTGCCTAGCTCGACTCTCAGCGACGGCCACTGTACTTAAACCATTTAGAACTAATTATCAGCAAAACCTTTCCATTATCTACTGACCTGTGCCTACAAGGCTGCAATTATTTGTTTCTTTCAGCCCTCATAAATTGAGAGCATTATAATCAGTTTAATTAGACCAAATTAGACCAAAACTTCCTCCATCTTCTCTCCAGGGCTCGGCACACAGGTCTGGACCCAGAAGGGCATTGGAGAAACCCGCACAAGTCTATTATTCTTGCACTGTGATAAAAAGATGATGTTGGATAAAGAAGATACTAATGCTCCATATATGCAGCAGCCAGGGCAGATTTTACTGAATGCTAATATATGCAGTGCTTGGCATTTGGCCATGCATACTTGCTTTCTAATGTAACACAAAGCCACAGAAGGCTACGTCTTATGCAAAGGAGGGGTTTGGATGGTGAGAGGCTCCCTGAGATAGAGACAGACTTTATATCAGGCAGGAAAAATAACCCATCACATTAGTTTTACACTCTAATCTCGCCAGTCTAACAAAGCATTGATGCTAAGCGGGCAGCTGTTTTTCTGCCTACCCAGTTCCTCATGAGCAGGCCCAAATTTGAAAGTAGGACATAATGGTTGGAGTTAGAACAAGTAGAGATTCTTCCTACAGATGCCATAAAACCCTTTTTTGTTTCACAGATATCTTAGTAATGATATTGATCATTAAGGATATATCCTATGTAAATACAGTGGCTCAGAGGGCATATCATCATGACTTGAAACCTGGCCTGGGCCCTGTTTCCCAAAAGGATCCTAAAGGTTAGGCTCACATTTTTTCAAGTCTTAAAATGCTAGTAACGTTCCCATATGTACAATATAAGGGTTACAGGTCACTGTAACTGTTTACTCTGTTCACACTGTCCACAAAGGGATCACTTCTTAAAAGCAGTTTCAATTTAAGTATAAGATCAAATCCACAGTCCTTGTTCACTTGGGAATGCAAAAATGCATTCCCAAGTTCAGCAATAGCTATTATAAGGCTTAGGCAGGGTTCTTTCCAAATGTGACGCAAAGTCTAACAGAAATTTCCAAAAGAGCCCAAAGAAAGCAAAAGAAAATATGAGAAATACTATGCATTTCCATGCACTAATGTTAATATTAGGAGAATGTTAGGAGTTAGTCCATGGAGATAGACAGTTGGTGGCTATAATACTCCAGTCATGTGCCATTAAACCATTACAGAAGAAGAGGACACAACAAGATGACTACCAAGTCAAACTGAAATTGTGCATAGAGCAGATGAATGGAAATGCACTAAGGATTAGAAAAATCAAGTCGATTATGCTAACTCACACTGCTGAAGCCTCATAATAGCTTTGATTAAAATGTATGAAGCATTTTGTACAGAGAATGAAGACTGTGGATTTTGCTTCCCCATTCTCACTGAAATTTCATTAGGAAGTGACTTGTTTGTGCCCAGTATAGACAGGAGGACCACTAACTTTCAATGTGCACACGGGCATGTGAGTGTTCAATTAAGATACACTTTTCGGAACGTGCTATAAATGCTATAAGTGCTGGAGTTTAGCTGTCTAGAAAGAAAAAGAATAACACTATTTAAACTGATGTAATCCCCACAGTTAGTGGTGTGTGAATGAAGTAACTCAAGTAACCAGTTTCTTTATCAAATAAGACCATTTTGTTCTCTTTTTAAGATTTCTAGTAGCAGAATGAATTAATTCATCCTCCCTGGGCTCACAGAAGTTGTCATCGATCACACGTTTATTATGCTGAAAGAATGCACCTGCACATGATAAAGTAAAACTAATACAATCAAACAGAAAATGAAGACTTAATAAAACAAAATGGTGTTGGTCACACATGAGCAAATGAGCCCTTAGACAGAAGGAGAGCCAAGCATTTTCTGTTGTCCACCAGCATTTCTAAGGTGATGGTGAACTGCAACACATGGCTAAGAAAACTCTCAGCACTGTCAGTACTGATGTCAATGTGATTCCACAGCAAGTCGGGAGGAAGTAGCGCTGTCATGATACAACACACATACGTGTTAGGAAAGTTTTGTTTCCATACTGGCATACAGTATCATGATATTGTGCCCTGCACTCTCGTGGCCAGAAAGGTGAGCAACACCAAACACTCAAAAACCCAAAATACTCGAAATACTCAATACATTTAGAGTTGTTCAACAAAAAAGATAAACCTGTGTCATTTTTTTTCTGCAGAGCAATGCAACATGATCCAGCAAAGCACTGTGTATTCACTTACATGCATACAGGCATGAATGCATCAATGCTCTGTGATAACTTTCAAGAGTTGTAAGCAGCTCCAATGTAGTAGTGGAGCATTTGGGTTTTAAAGGTCGAAGGTTAAAGCCTAGTGATGTTCTATACTTTCTTAGTATTAACAAATACCACAAAAATACCAAAACCATTAATGAGTGTATCCTACTTACAAATACTGTCTGTGTATTCAAAGTCTGATACTGTATGTCTTATTTCTCTGTGCCGAAGAGCTCCATTGTTGTCCAAAAACTCTAAAAACACATAGGCGAGCCCCACTGTTGCACCGGGTGACATGTTCCTTCATTATTATTATTATTCTGACTCAATCCCACCTTCCTGCTGCCAGAAACACTCACTAGAGCACCAAATTTGGATTAATCTGAAAGCATAATCATCTGAAAATAGTCCCCAGCAAATGCACTATTTCCTCGTCTCTGAGTAAGGTTTGTGAAAGCTTATGAGAATATTAATGAACCTTTTTTTTTTTTAATTATAACAATCTTACCCTTTGAGGGCCTTTTGCAAGGGCACTGTCCTTACCTAGATTTATCCTATCAGTCCAGGAATTAACCCTTACTTACCTAGGCCACCACTACTGCAATTTTTCTTTGAATTCTGCCACTGCAATTAACTATTTATCCTATATACGTTTGATCTGACAGTGTTTCAAGGTTGTATTGGAAAAAACTGAAGTTTAACAGAGCCATTTGGTAGTCAGCTTTGTGACTGGTTTTCCAGGATCAGAAATGTTCTTTGATATGTGTGGGGTGTGCAAAAACACATAAATGATGGAGACTAAAAAGAAAAAATAAATGGCATAATTAGAAAAATATAGTTCCCAATAATGCACTGTGTATCTATAGATAATCATGGGTATGCTAGTGTACGTATTCAATAGACGAGATGAGACAAAGAGAGGTAGCTTCCCATGGGAACTGTTTGTTTAAAAGCCAGCCGGCTGATGAAACAAAAGATAAATCAATGATGTCCCTCACATCTCTATAGACTGAAGACTCCAAACCCTGTGTGTGTGTGTGTGTGTGTGTGTGTGTGTGTGTGTGTGTGTGTGTCTGGATGTCTAAGTATGTTTTCTGCTTTAGACTTTTTACACGAGGACATGTTGTCACACCTGACCTCTGCAATTTAGGATTAAGCCTTTGGATTTGGGGTAAGAGATGCATTAAGGCAAGATTTTCCTGTTCCGTGAAACAAAATGACCTCAATAGATCTGTGTGGGCTTGACCGGATCATCCATCAATACCACTGACTTAATGGTGATTACTTGCCCTTCAAAAAATGAAGCATGTTGAAGCTTAAAAGTATATGGAAAATTAGTTTAATTTAGGACAATATAGCGTTAATCAGAATTATTACACAGAACCACTTTAACTATTCATCCAGCAATATAATCTCAGAGTCAGCATAATAACACGAATTAACTGTTTCTCTTGGTGATCAGTCAAGGGTGTCTGTAATGCACAAATTAACTTTGGGAAGGAATTAACTTGAACTGAGATAGAAAAAGGAATCGGATACAGAAAGTGACTTAAAGTAAGTTACAGTAAAACAAAGGCAACAACTCTCTACGTAAATCATTTACTACTCTCACTACTCACAAAGAATGACCCTACAATAACAGAACAGAGTGCTAACTACACATGCAATGATACTACAGTGAAGGAATAGATGACCTGGAGTTTGGCAGGGGAAAGTATGCGACAGATGAATAAACCAAATGATGGGAATGTCCGTTACTGGAAGCAGCTGGTAATAGTGATAATAGGAATTAGAAACACGTTCGGATAGAGTAGCCTATTGTAGCCTATTCTGAATATTCCCAGTTAGGAGTGAAGAGGTGTACTACCTGTGTGTCTGCGGAAGCTGTTGAGTTGGCATGGCGACAACACTGTCTTTCCTGACAGTGTTGCAGCTGCAGGGGTGTGGGTTACTTTTAAGACATTTCCTAAGTATCAATATTTTGTCAAAAAATAAGTACAATGAATAAAGATTTTGTGCCCTGATGCCCAGGGGATTACAACAAGATCAAACATCACATGTTTATCTCTAAACGTTGAGATTGATAAATGATTTTAACATACATAGAACTTGCAGAATTTAGTTATAAACAGTAGCAAACTTCAAATTTAGTTAAGATTACAAATGTACAAATTCAAACAATAAGAAAAGTAATAAGGTAATAGCATTGTAGCGTTTCAGGAGCATATATTTTTCCTTGTTGGGAAAAAGGGAGAGGAGAGGCAATCAGGGGGAGGGGGCTTGATTGGAATGTCCCGGGGAGCGTCCCAGGGAGAGGGTTGAGTGCCTGTGAAGTTATGTGCTCTGACGCACATTTTATTGTGACAGTTCCCTCTGCAGTTCTGTCTGTATAATAGTGATGTTTGATTCCTTTTCCTTTTAAATCCGTCTTGAAAAATTTTCCACTATTCTGTATGGACTACCATGTGGGTTGAAGGAAAGTTTTAGAGGTTAAACACCAGGCACAGCAGGGCTGCAGCTCCCCTGCTGCTAGAGAGGCGTGTGTAATCTCAAACCAGCGCCCAGGGCCATTAGCAGTCAAAAGCCCCTTTTATACAGCCTGTTCAAGGAGGGAACTTTGCACCTTTATTCCGACTTGCCATTCTGTATAAAAAGAATCTGACATCTGTGTAAAAGGGAGAGCCGGCATATTGGGACAGATGCCGACACTGTTGTGTTACACGTCACACCTCTGATTCCAGATTCAGCGTGCTATCTAAAATCCCACACAGCCGCGGCATTATGCCAGCTTTGTTTGGTTAAGTGTAAATAAGCAAAGGCGGCATAATTTAAAGGCAATATAGCAGGATCTCTGTTTAAAAGGGGCTATTTGTTAATCCCGTCCGGTATCCTGCCTCGTCCAAGAGGACTTTGTTTGGTATCATGGTCTCACAACTAATTTACATCTGTGGGAAAGGAAAGAGTCCTTGGCCTTTGGAATGGGGGATCACACATTCACCTGTCTCAGTGTTCTGCTCTGAAATATCCTACAACAGTTCAACTTTGCCCACTTCAGCTTTGTCATGATGTGTGCTTCTTGTCTGTATTCTATGAGAAAAATGCATTGCAAGTCAATAATTTACTTATACAGTGCATATAATTTTTGAGATAGTTTAATCGAAAATACCTTCTACATTACAACTATACCACACCACAAAATATGAATAAGTCAAATTGCAAGAAACATTTAGAGTGCAACACTCTACAAGTCAGATAAAAGTGCAATCAGTATGTGAAACCATCGATCCTGTCCATCATCAAGGGTTGCCTGTTTTGCACTGCACAGTTTCTCAAAAACAGGGATACAGACTTGATACTACCACTCTCACGTCAGGCTCAATGTTGAGCTTAGATCTATACTTTGTTTTCAAAGCAGCAACAGCAGAAAACCCCCATCCCACAGAGACACAATATTGTAGCCCTCTGATCTATGAAAGGGCCCTCCCTTTCCACAGAAAGCCAGAATTCAGTCAGTGAGACGTAAACCTAACCTTAGTTTGGAGTCTGATGTCATCTCAATGAAGTGGTCCTCCTCAAGGGAGCTGAAGCTGCAGGTGATGCTGCACGTAAAGGATCTTTGAATGAATAGCAGTGGAAGAGTGGCAGAAACTACCAGCAGAGAGGTGCAAGAATCTTCTAGAAGGCTACAGGAAATGTTTAGAGGTGCCGTTTCTGAAGTTATTCTAAATTCTGTACTTAAAATTCAGGTATCCCAGTAATTTCAACCAGGACTGTATCATCTGAAATGTCACATATGTGTCTTCTTCCTGTATCACTGGACAGCAGGACATCATTAAATTCTGTGGTCTGTGTTGTTTGTCTCGTCAAGCATATGGTAGACACTATATTCAAAGCATTGGGTAGTCTTAACTCCTCTGCTATTGTGTGTGGTTTCTTGAATCATGCAACTCAGTAGGCAACATGAATGAGACGATTTGTGCTATGGCATTCATTGATGCAGGTTTTACAAAGCCACTTTTTGCTCCAGATGTTTGAATTTTCTCTGATCGACACAGTTGGGGTGTAATGTCCCTATATGCTATCTAAGTTTATTCCTGAAACTCTACTGGCTGTATCATTGGCGCGCAAGATAATAATAAAATGATGGGTCCAGACTCTGGAGCAGAGCCGCATTCACAGTGAGTGATGGAGACCACAGCACAAACACAGGACACCTGAAGAGAAACTTGATGCATGACTGAAGAAGAAGCAACAGGAAACCCACCAAAGGTTGCTTGGATGAAGATCATCCTCTCTGTCTGTCCAGCCAAAGAGACAATGTGAAGGCTACTTGTGTTGGGTAATGGGAAGAACTGCTTCCTCAGTTGTTTCAGGCAGAAGCAACTAACTGTTGGGCTGTGGCTGTTTGATATCAGTGTGATCCTTCACTTACTTTTTATGTTAAATACATTTTGTATTTTTTTTTAAATTTTGTTTGGTGATGTGGTTTCTTCATAGTATTAGAAACCGCCTGCAGTACAAACAACAAGCAGAGAACCTAAAATGAATTTAATTTATAATAGTAACAGTAATAGTAATAGTAACTTAACATTAGCTAATAATTAGTAATATGTGGTACCAAATTATCATAATAATCCATTTTGATAAGTCTACTGAGTTAATATTGAGAAACAGAAGAGAGGAATCATAACCAGCTCCTTTTGTCCATCTCAGACTTACAGTTTGAACAGTCAGAGGACATGTATAGAGTCACCTGTCAACAGTGGAGCAGTCCTCATCCTCTGCAGTGTACTGGGGCTGTTGGACAGGCTGCTCCTGTCAGTATGAGCTCATCTTAAGTATGTGTGACTTGTGAAATATGAAAAAATACAATACCAAAACAAATTCTCCTCATTTGTTCTTAATTATTATAAATATCACTTCATAATAAACTTAGCTAAAGGTCAGGACCCAAACTGCCCTTCGCATACAGTGTATTTATTTGCACTTTTGTAATTAGTAATTTTCTAATTTCCCAAAAAGCCACAAATAAAATGAAAAGTGTGCTGGGTTCTCTGAAACACTATTCACCAAATACTTTAAAGACTGTCAGTTAACTTGAATTAATATTAGAATTTGAATAGATGTTGCCATATGTCAAAATGTGTCACTTATCTGTGTTTACCTTTTGTTAACTTTGCATGTTTGAGTTTATGGCACTAATAGTTACAGAGTGGTGAAATAAATTGTTTGCAGTGGTCCTTGAATTGGATTTACCAGATTAAAACTACAGCTGGTTTTGATTTTTTTTCCATCTGTATCCAGTTACTGTATACAGCTATTCAATTACTTGATAATGTATAGGGAGTTATTAATGCATTAATCACATTCTAATCCTCTTTCTGCCCGAACAGGTCTGGAATAAAGTCAAACATGCTGCTGCTGTCTGAGGTTCAGATGCAGCTCAGCTCTGCAAAGACAGCTGGAGAACAGCGGGAGAACAGCCAAGCCTTTTACCCATACCTTCAAAACCCTGTAGCTACTGTGAGTATCCTGAGATCAGACTGCAGTTCATAAAAATGAGCCCACCATGAAGTGATAAAATCATCTTAACTAACATATCAGCTTCTTAAGATTTGTATGACAAATGTCTAGTTAGCTATGATTTCATACAGCAGCCTGTGCTATTAACGTTACAGTCTTTTCTTTGACTGTGGTTTGTCGTGCATTCCATTTTGAGTTCTTTCAAGCACCTCACTGGCTGACAGTTTTAATTTTCATATGAAAACACATCTTTGTGGGCTGGATTCTTTCTGAGTAATGTCTGGCCAACTAAATTCATAAACAACTGGCGTTAACAAAACACCTTACAAGGCTAACATTATGAGTTTACAGTAGGCTAAGGTTAGCTAGCTAGCTAACACAAGTTAGCAGACAAAAATTACCAGCTTACAGAACAAAATGCGAAGAGTTGACTGCAGCATCAGCTCAGTTTACAGTGCTGGCAGTGAGACACAAATTAAAATGTAAATAAAATACAGTCTTCTTTCAGAAACTGCTCATCTTGCACCACTCTGCCGGCGCATCAGCCGTAGTTTTGAGAATACCTGTCAATCACAGGCGTCAATCATGGCACGACACGCCCCTGTTTATATCATCAAATAACTTAAAAACACTTACAAAAATGAATGACATGAATGTAAATACAGGGGATTTACCACAAGGTGTTAACCACTGGTAACACTCAAGAACAGAAAGGCCAGATTAGACTTGGCCAAAAAACATGTAAAAAAGCCTGCCCAGTTCTGGAAAGAGATTCTTTGGGCAGATGAAACCAAGATTAAATTGTACCAGAATGATGGGGAGAGAAGAGAATGGAGAAGGAAAGGAACGGCTCATGATCCAAAGCATAATACATCATCTGTCAAACATGGTGAAGGTAGTGTTAAGGCTATGGCATATATGGCTCCCAATAGAACTGGGTCATTGCTGTTTATTGATGATGTGACTGCTGATAGAAATGGTAGGATGAATTCTAAAGTGTGTAGGGCCATACTATGTGTTCATACTCAGCCATATGCTGCACAACTGATAGGAAAGTAATCAACAGTACAGATGGATAATGACCCAAACATTTTGTGCAAGCAAGCTAAGAGCTTCTCAAGGCAAGGAAATATTCTTCAATGGCCAAGTCAGTCACCTAAAGTCAGCACAACTGAGCATGCTTTTCACTTCCTGAAGATAAAACTGAGGGCAGAAAGACCCACAAACAAGCAGTAATTGAAAGCAGCTGCAGTAAAGGCCTGGCAAAGCATCTAAAGGAAATTCAGCATTTAGTGATATCTGTGGGTTCCAGACTTCAGACAGTCATTGACTTCAAAGGATTTTCATCAAAGTATTAAAAATAATCCACATATTTATTATTATATTGGTTTGTCCAATTACTTTTGAGCCTCTGAAAATGAGGGACTATGTAAAAAATGTCTATAATTCCAAAACGGTAAATGCAATATTTTTTGTTTGACTGCTTCACTGTCCTGAAGAGAGATGAAAGGGTGCAGCTCAGTAGAGTGGTATGGGACTCAGGCCAGATCTTAGGGTGGAATGCAGGGTTCAGTCAAGCGCTACACAGCATCACCTGGCAAGAAGCTCGGAGCATTCTTCATGACCTGAAAGGGCATCAAGCTTTCCCATTATTTATAACGACACAATTGCTAACAAGAATGCCGACTTGAGAGAAAATGAGCAATTAGGCACTAGCAGCCCTCTCCCAGTTTCTAAGTCCCAACATGGGCTGCCTGTATCGCTGCCACCATTCCATTCAAAGCTGAAGACTTGCCTACGTCCAAAATTTCCTGGAGGAACTGGAGGTCTTGAGTTGCACTATGATTGAAACACTCAACAAAGAATATGCTGCCCTAGTTTATGGAGCCTTGGTTCCTTGCAGATTTTATCCACAGACTTTGGATAACCCCATGGCTACAAAACTCTGCCCTCTCAGGGGAGGGGCCCAAAGCCTGATCCACTGGGGAAAGGGATGAAAAAGAGCCCCATTGGCCTGAGACTGGTCCCGCCGCACATGGAGTTCCCACAGGCTGCCTCAAACGAGGGGTGCACTTGCAAAAAACCAGATCATCTGGAGCTAATTGGGAACCTGGACTCTGTAGGAGTGGGTGCAGGAGGATAAAGGGAGGGAAGGCATACAGGAAACCTTGTATGTATTGTCTCTCCCTATAGAGAAAAAGAGGGGACAGTGGGCTGTCTCCCTGGAGGCATAGAGATCACCTATGGATGTACCAAAGCAGTCCCAGATCTCGTGTACTACCTCTGGATGCAGCCTCCATTCTCCGAGGAGTGGTCCCCCTTTGGAGAGCTGATCGGCTGCAAGGTTCACCTCACCTGGCATGTGCATTGCCCTCAGTGACTTGAACTGTGGATGTGCCAACTCCTATATTGTGCTGTACCAACCAGGGGCCAAGCCACTGGCCGCTGATGCCTTGGCCATCATGGAGAGATCCCTAGCCTACCAGTGCATTGCCCCGTGGTAAGTTGGCTGGCTGCTTTCACCAACCGAGAGCAACACATAGTCTTTTGTCACCATCACGGGCTTTCAGATTTTTCTCCAGGCAAAGTCTTTCAAAATTAACTGGCGTGTAGTTTCTATTACATCATCAGGGGGCGTTTAAAGGCAGGATTGCCAACTTAGCGCTTTTTTCATGACAAATATAGCAACTTTTTGGACAAACCTTAGCTACTAGAAAGTTGTCAGTATTGCCCTGTGAGCGTGGGACCAGGCTTTTCCTTCGCAGACACATGCTTCTCATCCAACTGAGCGCATGGTAGCTGACAAAGACGTGAATGAGCTTCTAACTTTCTTTCTGAGTCATCATTTTACAGGTAAATACAGCAGCACAGCCGCTGTCTTTAACTTGGTAAATAAATCAGATGACACTGCTGTTATAAAATCAGGATTCTAGCAAAGCAGATCAGCACCTAGGAAAACGCTTAGAAGTGACTGCTGGTTAACATGTAGTCTAAATGGGCCACATTTCATTCACTTTATCATACTTGTTCCATTGTCTGACAAAAAAACATGTTAATGCGAACAGCTTAATTGGGAATTCAGCTGTGTTACATTTGTGTATATGTGAGCACAGTGAGTAGGAGAGAAGCAAACAGATAAAAGGCTGAAACCAGCTGACACTAGGCAGAATGCGAGTACGGTGCAATGACGTCATGAATATGCTAATTAGCGTATTGCATCATCTAGCAACATTTAGCAAACTTTCAAGTAGGCTTTAGCTACTTTTGAAAGTAGTTGGTTAAAGCAGTTCCACAACAGTTTTCAACGACTTCCTCAATTTCGTACATTAACAATACATGGTCCTGCCATATACTAGTTTTGACCTAATCTTGTTTACTATCATTAGACCTCAGGAGAGGACACAGACTGGGCATTCAGAAAAAGCCTGCATGATTCCCTGAAAGTACATTACTTGTGTTTACCACAAAAGTATAATTAATTAAAAGAGGATTGGATTAGTGGTGTAAGAAGGGCTGTTGTCAGGTAGTGTGGAAGGTTTCTCACTATTCTGCAGATCTGTAATCAGTGCAGAATTTGCAGACTGTAATTACTGGGATCAGTGTAGTACACTTGTCAAAGCCTGTCTCCAAGACTCCATTCCATCTCTGCCCTAATACACAGCTGCCATACATATCCCATTAAGACATCAAAATCACTGAGCAGGAAGCAGACTGCTAACTTTCAGTATGTGGCCTCCTAAAATAACCCAGTTTCAAACTGCAGGATTATGAGTTCTCGGCAAACTGATCAAAGTTGAGTTTGTGCATTGATGCTGTACTAGCCCCATGACATAGGTGTATTTACTCCTATGTCATGGGGCTATGCATTATTTATACCTTGCCTATGAATATGAGTGCTAGTATGACAGGGTAGTGTGTGTGTTTTTAGCCTTATGAGGACCAAATGTTCTTAATAGGCATTCAAAGGAAATTTTCCAAAAAACTCCTTTAAAATGAGAATATTTTTTGTGTCTATTTTTTTGAATGTGTGAGCAGTCACTTACTAATATTTTTAGGCTGTTACCTTTACACCGACCAACCACAACTTTAAAACAAGTTACAGGATTTGGTATGGTATATATATATATACATACATATATACATTGTTGTGGCTGATAGCCATGTGGCTGATCACCACCTAATTATCTTGTTATCCAATATAACAAACTGTCTTTATGGTCATGGTCAAGTGCACATGTACTTCCTTTACCCTCTTGCGTCTTTTAGGTCAAGAGGCATGACTCCATGATGAAACCGCATTTGGGTCTTTAGATTTAGCCTACAACATAATTACAACCACTACTGGCTTCAGATTTTATTTGATTCTAAATTATAAATTGTTATAAGGTATGTATTATCGATGTTTTTGTCAGCGGTAGAGTTCTGCTACCTGACCCAATCCCGAAGCTGGCGGGTCCTGACAAGGTACTGAGTTAGTGTGAAGGTTCAGGCGTTTAAAGGCATAAAGTTTAAAGCTCGGGCACAGTTTGTATTTGGTTATATTCAAATGTAATATATCAAGAAGTTTCCTTCTTTCCCTCTCTCTGACTAGGCCAATCATCCATCTGCCCATGCGTGTCATGTTTCGCCAGGTAATAAACAATGACCAGTCGGAAGAGGGAAAGAGACAGGGTGCAATTAGTGTATACATCCATGAAAGTAAATCTGGAAACTATGTCATTCATTCCATTGTAAGTTGCACACTAGGCCCATATGCCAAAATCTCTTTTGGCTCATAAAGCAATGGAGTCCTTCTCTAAAGGAACTGGCTGTCGCCACACATTATTATGAAAAAATTCCCTTTGTCTCATGAAGAAGCTTGAAAATATTTAACTGATACAGCTTTTTTACTGTTAACCAGGAATCAGGAACCAGTACTGTCACCTCACAGCAAGAAGGTTTTGGGTTAAAACCCTGTTTTGGCTGGGGCCTCTCTGTGTGGAGCTTGCCTGCATGTGTTTCCTCCTGGTACTCCGGCTTCCTCCCACATTCCAAAGACTTGCAGGTTAAGTTAATTGGTGAATCTTAATTGCCCATAGGTGTGAATGTGTGCGTGACTGGTTGTTGGACTCTTAACGTCGGCCCTGTGAAAGGCTGGCAACCTGGTAAGGGTGTACCCCACCTTTTTTTGGTAAGCCTTTCAGTGTGCAACACTCAGATAAGTATTTATCTTTTTTAATATTCCTTTCATAATGGATGCCTGCGAGAAAACACACAAGACACTTTTTGGGCCGATTGATCTTGTGTCCTGTAATATTGACTGTGGCTACTATGCCAAAATCACACCACAGCCCAATGTTATTCCTGAAGCTTTGTTTAAATTGGCATAACAATGCCATAACTGCAACGAAAAAATCGATAGGCAATCAATGGGCTAGCCTGGTTTAGCTTCCATGATACTGCACATAAACTAATAACTCTCCATAATCCTGTTTAAACAACATTGTTTTGATTTTCCAGATTATATGGGATCTGGGAATTTGTTCTCTGAGCTTCATTTGTTCTGTTGTGTAACGCTTTGGGCACAGGCCAGGTTCCATTTATGTGGTTCTTCCTACATGTAGTTTATTTATTTTTGTTCATGTTATTACTGATATGATTAAAAATTTTGTTTGGTGACAGTACGATTCACTTACGGCACTACACAGCATATCTTGCAACTTTATATTTAGGAAATCAGCTTATTAGATACCCATTGTTGTCAAACTTTTGATCCACAGACTGGGTCATTGAATGCACACCTCCCTTTTCTAACTCATAATTATGTTACAAAACATTGGTTGTAATTGTGCTGTCCATTCTACAAGTCAATAATTTAAAGCTGGATGCAGCTTCATGTGGCTAAAGCCATAGTGACCTGTCGGGCAGGCTTTTAAACACACCATCACACAGACAGACACACAGCACAGGTGAAGCCCCTCAATGCTCCGCCGATGTTGATCTTCTGTGTCATTGTGTTTATAGTGCAGATATAATGAGATGAGACAGGAGTATTTATTCAAGCAAGGATTTCCCCAACCCTGCCTGCTCCCTGCTGAGAGTGTATTTATACACACACATATGTAAAGCAATGAATGAAATGTGACATAGGCTTCACACTGACAGAAGCTGTGTTTAACTGCTGTAGATGTTTAGTCAAATGTTTGCCACTGGTCTGAATTAAACCCACCTGGGTTGCGGAAGAGCCCAAGCCGTCATCTATCATGGAAATCTATTACACCTTTCTGTGGTGGAGATGAGGTGGCTTAACCATGTCCCGTCTGACTGGACAGTTTGACTCTGCTTTGTGATTGGATTGCCATTGTCCAAATAGATTCAGGTGTAAAGACGGGCAAAATTCGCACTTATAACTGCAGTGTCACAAACAGTGTGGGAACCGTGAGCGCTGCGTTTTAAAGGCAGTTTTCTGCTTTGTATCTGTATACAGATGTTCACAAAAGCACTTCTTTTTTGTCTTTATGTAACCTCACCACTGATATAATTTGTTCACAGATTTTATTCACAAAGTCTCTCTTCGTTTTTACAAATACAAATCTTTTCTACACATGCCCAACTTGACTTTTTCATGCCGATTTATTTTACAGGTTTAATTTACAACTCAGGGCGTTTGGTCTATTTTAATCGTAAGTAAAATACATATTTTAATGAAAAATCGTTCTTGTTATTGTTGTGTTTGTGTATTTACATTTCAGCTTTACTCTCAAATAAATCATATCTAAGTACAGAAATGTGTGATAATTAATCATAAGAGTACTGCCTACAATCTTTATCTGTGTGCTGAAGGGCGTACTTTTTTCTGCCCGACAGTGGTATGTGTGTAATATGTTCAGCTTCTCCTGGTGGCTCCTGATTGGTTGACACCTAACGGCGAAAATAACTCGATCGGGACGGAAAAACCTTCCGCCAATGTAATGTCGCCAGATTGGGCGAATTTCCGTTCAGCTGCACGGCTTTAGGATGGATTATTTCGGTTAAATATGAGCTTGGGTGGGTTGATAAAGCTTTGGCCTAGTTTGTTTTTTTTTGTATTAATTTTCCTGTTCTGGCTAATAAGGACGTTTTTGAACCAACCTGGCAACATTACAAAGGCGAACTGATTGACTAAGCTGGTCAACCAACCAGATGTGCCCGCTGGTTTCTAGCTGTCAGACCAGGTAATAGCAGCATTAGCTAACATAGATGAACAATTTTATAATAGTATTGATTCACTGCTCAAAAAATCAACTCAGCCGGAGGACGTTATCAGAAATTCTCACAGTGAAAAATTTGGGACCATACCGAAGGACTTGAATATTAAACAGCCTTCTGGACATGATCAAGGGAAGTGCTACATTCAGAGTTTTGCTAGCCACTGGTATCAAAACATCCAAAAGGTCAGCTGTTACACACACACTCACAATCCAAGTTCATACAGTGAAATTGTTGGGAGGAAAGCAGCCTTCATCCTGATAAATCATGAGCCCTATCAGAGCTGTCTGAAAAAAATATATTTTAGAAACTAAAAGTTTAGTTCTGTTTCCCCTGGAGAGTTTCCTCTGTCCTCTAAGGTTTATAGCTACAGTTTTTAGTTTTGCTGCTTACTGTAATCTCCACAGTAAGCGGCTGCATCGTGTTCTGGCTCTGTTGGGTTGCCAAAGACAATTCTGACAGGTCCATGAGCTGTGCAGGGCTATGCACTGCATTGTGTGTTTGTAGTCTACACTCAAACAATGAAATGAAAAAATTGTTATTATAAAATACAATAATAGTAACAATTATTATTATTATTATTATTATTATTATTATTATTATTATTATTATTATTATTATTATTATTATTAATAATAATAATAATGCAGCTGCCTTATTAGATAACATTTACCCCCTGGAGCAGCCAAAACATACACGGTTGTTGTGATACTGTGGTGATAATTGTAAAGTGAAAGCTGTTGCTAATTGGCCACCAAAGGATACCTTTTCAGACTTCTAGAAACCGCTAGCCACCAGCAGCTGGCTTTCTGCTGCATTGTACATAACATGCTGATGGCCAAACTACACAAAGGTATCTACCTAGGGCCACTGTTTACAACTAAAAAACTTTGGGCTTTTTTGTGAACATCACTTTACAAGCTCAAAATCTTATTGACTCTAAGTTGAGCCCACACAAGGCTGACTCAAGTGTCATCACTTTGCCCAAGTGCAGATGTTTGTTCACTTGATGTTCACCACTTGTTATGTCACTTAGGTTCATGAGATGAAACGTGAGGCAGCTCCATTTAATGAATGAAGTCAGATGAAAGTTTAGACTAGTTTAAATTAATCTGTTACATTTGATGTAAAGTCTCTGGCCATACTGTATGTTCTACATCACCTCTCAACCAAGCCAAACTGTAATTAACAGCTCTTGACCCATCTGGGCCACAGTACAGTGCATGCTTTTGCCTCCAACCGGAAGAATTAGTGTGGTCAGTCCGGTAGGTGATTTATTATAATCTCAGTCTAATAAGTCTTTTCAGAAGCAGTGTTTTAGAAGGTCCTTAGAGCCCGTTTCTGTATTGTTCCCAGCTCATTGTTAACAAGCTCTTTGGTACTGCTGGGCAATCAGCCACAGTCTGCATTCCCCCAGTGCATCCTTCATCATTAGGCCCAAACAGCCTGTATGCACTCACTCTCCTTTATGACTGTCTCTCTGCTATACGTCCATTTGCCTTTACTGGTCTAGGCTGCCATTTTCTTGATATCCCTTGAGCTGGTGGGGTCAGCGGGGTTTTTGTATGCTTTATCCCATATGGTAGCATGCCTTGCTGTGCATTGACTAGCCATCTCCACATGGCCATTAGAATACTGGTTTCTCTCTATATATAATGAGGTTCCAAAAGAGAGAGAGTGGTGTGATGTCTTTTTAAAAATGAGCAGATCCATCTTACCTCAGCCGTAATGAGGTAGAGTCCAATATTTTTAGCCAAGAAAGTTTTGTATGTGTCGACTATGCATGGTATGGTACAGATTTGTGCGTGTTCACTGCATGGCTTTATCAAAATGACGAACGCGGGTTTTCATATTTCTTTTCTAGGTTGGATATTTTTGGACCCAAAGTTATTAAAATGCAGAACCCAAGCATTCCATTTAATCATGCATAGTAACACTACAACACTAGACAAATGTGCTGTGCAATATCAGGCCATACTTGTGCTTTAATTATGACTTTTTTTCAGTTTTCTTTTTTTCAGTTTTACAGTGCAGTGACCACCTAATAAGGGAGTGGCTCACTGAGTGGTGGAAAAAACATTAACCTGTGGAAATGATGAGCAGATTCTCAAGGTAGATACTTTTTTTGTCAACTTTTTTTTTTTGGTGTATTAGTAGAGGGTCAAGGCAACAGCACTTGCTGTGTAGTGACCATTAATTTTTAAATGTTTTACAAAACTTGTACTAATGCAGTACAAAGATGCTCTCAATGCTTTTGTGCGCAAACTGGAGTGCATAGTTGGAAAAATGTCAAAAGGGGAGAAACAACAATTTCCACTGCTGATAAAACAGTCTGGTCTTTACACACTGAGTTTACTCGGCCCACGAACATGCTTTGGGAGGAAATTAAGTACCGTTTTGCCAATGTTGGTGAGTACTTATCAAGGATTCATGGGCGATGTGGCTCAGGAGGTAGAGCCGGTCGTCCACGGAGTGAGTTGATCCTTGGCTCCTCCAGTCCACATGTCGAAGTGTCCTTGGCAAGATACTGAACCCCAAATTGCCCCTGATGTGCCATCAGTATGTGTGAGTGTGTGTGTGTGAATGGGTGAATGTGGCATGTAGTGTAAAGTGCTTTGAGTGGTCGGTAAAACTAGAAAAGCGCATATAAGTGCAGTCCATTTGATGGCAAAAAGTTTTGAATTATCAAAGTACACGCCTTTGCAGTTACAAGGTTTATTCTCCCGTTCAGCACTACATTCTTCTCTGAGACAGCCTTCAGCAAGGTTTGTAACAATAAAAACAAAAGCCCATAACAGGCTCGATGTCCACCAGGAAGTACAGTACAAAAACCCAATGTGGCCCTTTGTTTATGAATAAAAACGTTAACGCAGAGTCAAACATGTAAGGAAGAACTTATTGATTGTTATTGTTATTCTTTGTTATTGTTGCTTATTGTTATTGTTATAACACATACTGCCCATGTTTCAGCTATTTGGTGTGAGTGTGTACAGGCCTACTCTGTTTGGTTGTTAAAAGGAAAAACACATGTTAAGCTTATGTTTAATGTTTAGCTAAACATTTAGTTCACTTTTATTGCAATTAACTCATAATTCAGTACAACAATAAACTGCCCAGTATATTTTCACATCTTTGCAATCATTATTATTGTTATTTTGTGTGTGTGTGTTTCTGTGTGTGTGTGTTTGTGTGTTTGTGTGTTTGTGCGTGTGTGTGTGTGTGTGTGTGTGTGTGTGTGTGTGTGTGTGTGTGTGTGTGTGTGTGTGTGTGTGTGCGTGCATTTTATAAACCTGGTGGCACTAACAGAAGGAATACATACACATATATACAGCACATATACACACATTTATGCACACAAATATTTAAATATTTACTAAATATTTTCCTGCGCACATATAAATTTAACTAAAAAGGGTGTTAATTATACTGACCATTGATGACTGGAATGAGCAAAAACAAAAGGAAAAAAAAATGAACTTGATGTTAATTTTTGCCAATAAAAATTTGGAATGAATCACTTTATTCTTTTGGTGCTTGTGTGTGGTTGGAGGGCTTTAAGGAAAAAAGGTTGGGAGTCATTGCTCTAGTGACTCTCATTGCAGCCATGTTACTGTGTGGCAGCATTTTTCTGTCTGCAGTTGAAGTGATTCGTACTGCCTAGCTGCAATCACACATGCTATATTCACTAATTGAATTTTGTGCAACCAGCAACAGACTGTTGCAAGATAACTATAGGACATGTCTTGGACATGTCCGGAAAAGACATCATCTGTTTTCAAAAGTATATTTCAGCTTCTTTATTCATACTCGCAAGTGTCTGCAATAATCGTCAATAAGCGTCATCTGAGAAAAACCCCCGTCAAGATTCCTGAAATGAATAAGGTTGTGAAGGTTTTAAACAGCAGTGATGCTTTGGACACTTCAGTCTTTTGACCCTTGACTTGCATATCTTTAGTAGCCCATATGACAATGGAGATGAAGAAAAACCTAAACATAAACTACACACAAAACAGGAAAATTGACACCAACTGCTTAGAATTTTATTCCCTTAAATTTCTCACAAAAATGTCATTGTCCAGAAAACTCTAAGAGCAGTAGCCTCCGTTGTTTTCTTATTGCATGGCTCCTATAAATTCTGATGAGCTGAATACAGAAGCACTGATCCACATGTCTGCATGGGTGTTAATTCTGATTTCTGATGGGTTTGATGTCATCCAGTGTGTTGACTGAGTGATCATCAAAGCCAAGGCAAAGACTGAGCATTGGCATGCCAATAAAGTGCCTCTGTCTTTTTCTGCTTTTTCCCATCCACACCAGCACATCTTCCCATTTCATTTGTGGATTTGGCATCACTCTGCAGCTGATCCTGCAATTAAAATGTACCAAGCCTGTGTCACTGTCAGCACAACTTGTCATTTCTACTTTAGTGTTGTTTGAATTAAGGGGGTGAAGGAGAATAAAGTTTGGGTATAGCATATCACAGCTTTCCATTGTGCATATATACGATTCCGAGAGACAGTATCCTAAGATGTGTCAGCACTGAATGATGTGCAGGTCGGGACTGGACTACAATTAACAAATACAAATTGCATAAATATTTTGCATATTTTCTATGTTTCAGTGACAAACTGTTAATACTCAACTGGACAACTCCAGTTTGTAAAAATGGAAAGAAGAGGTGCTTACTTAAAGGATAAGTCGAGTGATATTCTTGATTTTTCTAGTATACAAATCCCAATTAAAAAAACAAAACCACCAGTGAATTGCTCCTAATAAAAAGTTGTTATTTTGCATTTGGCAAAAACTACAGTGTCAAGGTGTTTTTCAAGAAACCAAAGAAAATGAACCAATTTAATTATGATTTTCCACTTATTAACTGGTAGCCACGGTGGAAAAGAGAAGCAATACATGTTACTTTTCCTAGACTCCACAGTTCAGACACTCTGTCTGCCTCAAAAAACTTCACTTATAATGTGATGATGATGACACACCACATGATCAGAGATGAGAGTCCACCTGGATGATCCAGGTGTTAGACATTCAGTATTGGCACATAGACCTGGGATCCACAGCAATACAATGGGACCCAACATGAGTATAATTTGGATATGATCTCGCTTACCAGGAACTGAGAAGACATCACCAATCTTACATCCAACTGCTAGTGGACAAAACATGGGTGTAATATAGTGAGTTTAATTTTTCTAAATAAAGGCCTGGGAACCATCATTATGGAGTGGAATCAATTAATTTCAACTGCAGCACTCAGAACCCACTTGCAGAGGGGAGGTAACAGCTTCTCTGAGGCAAAATAGATCTTTACATAAGTAGCAAGTTCAACTTTGATGAACTAGTACTATATATTGCATGCAAATTTATGCCATTGACCAATAGCCAACTGTCTTGACAGTGCTGACTATGAGGGGATAAGATTAAGAGAGTCCAAGACAGTAGTAATTAAGGGTGTCTGAGCCAGTCCTAAGGATCGTTATCAGGCTCGATCCAGGCATATTTTAATGGATCCGTATTGGCTATAATATACCCCATCAAATTACCATCCTCTCTGCTGCACTGTCCTTTTTTCACATCAGCCGGCCTTGTTTTCCTTTAAGACGGCCAACAGTGGGAGCATTTCAAGTCTGAGTGTGTGAATGCAAAAAAGTATTTGGGAGCTCCTGTACAAGCGAATCACATTTGTTGTTAGACATTACCAAATCGGTTATCTCTCCTCAACATTTAATTAAGATTTACATCAGACTCAGTATCGGCAGATACCTAATTTTAAAGGACTCTGCTCAGGATCGAGGCCAAAAGAACTTGACTGGGACATCCCTCATAATTATTATATTATATATTAACTGTTTTCTACAACTCACCTTTATGTCTTTCTGCTCTGCCGGAGTATAGAATCCTGCACAAAAAGAAGCATGTTTTACATTGACATGAGACAGGATTCATGAGACAGGAGTCCATGAAACAAATACTGTACATCTCTCCATTAAACTAATGTTTAATGTTCAGATTGCGACTGCATTCCAGTCATAGAGCTGGCAGTTAGAAAGCTAGCTAAGCGAGCATTTATGGCTAGCACTAGCACTAGCATGTTCCTGGCTTACTAGCATGTTACTGGTTACCTCAACAACTAAGGTAGTTCATCAACTAGCCCTGTAAGTAGTCACTACTTCATGAAGCTTGCAGCTTTCACATGGACACCTAAATTCATTTCGCTGTGCCGCTCTCATGTGTTAGGCCTAAACAGGATAACACTACAATATTTCTACTTGAGAACAGGTTCATTCAAACCATGTGTGTAGGAATAGAATTGTGAAAGCCTCCTAAAATATTAATGGTACAGTACAATCTACATGACTTGCTGAAGATGTCTAGTTATTTAAAAAGTAAGTTGCAACCAGCTCCATGCAGGCATACACACACAGTGCTCATCCAGGCTGTGGGTCATTCCATTACATTGTAACTACTTTGGTATTAATATGATGCATAGTATTTTTACTACCTGCCCTTAACATGGATATAACCTTGTGAATGTCCCTTTAAGATCCTAATCATCATCAAGGGCCAACCACTCCCTGCATCCTATAATTCAAAAGTATTTCCACACCATAATTCACCAGTTTCCATGTCGATGTAGCCTTGAAGGGAGACGACTCACATCATTGGGGTCTCAGACTCCACATGGCACACATAACCCTTCATATATGTAATACTTTACATTATCACATGCAGTATTAGAACCACTGATGGCTGCCCATGAACAAGCCTCTGACCCTGACTTATGGGGGGGATGGTGGCAGTGTGGACATTTATGGCTTTAGTTTATGTCTTAAATATGGCCAACCTGATATACTGTATTTGCGGTCCTTGTGGTAACACAGGTTACAAATAGAATAATGAATAACAAAAGGCAATAACAATAAGTAGATAAAAATATATAAAAATTTCTGACAACAATCTTTCTCAATAGACATTAAGAATCCCTTTACGTTGGTTCAGTGTGAATTTTAGGAGAGGTTTAAAAATAAAAAAGCAAAAACCTCCTTTTATTTGAACTTGAACCTTCCTTTAACGTCCCCACCCACCTCAAGCTCCTTGTACAGTTAGTGCAGCACAGAAAGAGAAACGTTGCCTAGTAACAGGAGAGAGAGGCAGCTGAGTTAAACCCCTTGTAAAGCCGAAACATTATCAATGAATTGAGAGTTTATTGTGACCAAAACAAAACTTATGTTCGTAAAAGAAATAGAAAGATTAAACAAGACGGTTTTGGGGAGTTTCACTTTGTTTTTATCAAGCTTGATCATAGTGTGTTTTGGTAACAGTGTAACAAGGTAACATGTTTTTGCCAAGGTTAGTAAAGGAGGTAAATTTGACATTTAGAGTGTTAACTTTCTGAAAATTTAGTAACTTTGTGTAGCTTAAAGAGCTACAACTAAACACAAACTGCCACCACTGACATCTTTTTTCTGAAAAATGGCCAATTGAAAGGGTCAAAATACCTGGAAAAAAGAAGATACTTACCTGTTCAAACACAAAAAGACTTCATTCAAGGGGAAAACGGCTCAAATAAACAGTTTTAACTTGTTAAACTAAATTTGTTAAACTAAGAAAATACAGACCAGCCTCACAGAAGGATATAGCTGACAAAAAAAGTAATTTAAGACAAGATTGAAAAGATTATTTGAACTTATTCTAAACAAGATAAGGACCAAATGCTGTTAAGTGAAACTGACCTTCTATTTATGGTGACTAATTGTATATGCTGTGATATGTGCGGTATATGTATGATTTTTGACTGTGAAAATGCCAGCTTATTAATTTTAAGGTTCTAGTTTCTGGTCCACTATTTTACTCACCCCAACTGATCCTTCAAACCTAGAACTGGTTCATTAGCTTATAGTTTTCTGTTTTACAATGACAGAAGTCCTATTTTATGGTCTGTTGAAAACAAAGCTTAATGTGCAGTAAACAGTCTGTTGCTTTCAAATTGCTGCCTTTCATAATTAATTTTACTGGGGGGAAATAATTTTAAGAAAGTGACCTGTGACCAATGTATCTGCTGCTCGAGGCAGACAATACTCAGACTGCACATATTTACAGTATATGTACTGTATGTACTGTATACACCATTCAGCCACAACATTTCCAGTTTTAATGTTGTGCCTGATTGATGTATCCTAAAATAATTATTTTCACGATTGTGAGTGTATACACCTTCTATTGTGAATGTCATCATTTCTGTATTAGACTTATAAGTATGTGGCAAATAGCATACACACCATGCTGTATATAAAAAGAAAAGAAAATATATGGAAACTGAAAAAAAGTACATAAGGAAAGTGTTATTTCAACCAGAAGAGATAAATATATTAGATGAGAAGAGGGAGGACAATGACAACAGAAACTGGAATATTACGTTCTTCATAAAAATATAAATATAAAAAAAAATTTACCATAGCAATAAAAACTAGAGCTTTTTAAGATGCTCTTAGCCTCTTACGAATCGGTAGGAGGAACTCGTCTACGATCCTTTCTAAGAGTATCTTCAGTTACAGTGCTTTTGCAAAAGCACCTCTTAAGTTTAAGAGAGTTTGTGTGATGGAATTTACAGTCATCTCGGCTTTGAGAGGCTTTTGGATACCCTGGTCCTTAGGAGCAAAATGAGCCATCGTGATTGGTTGTAACCCCTTACTTATATTTTATATTGAAGTGTGCATCAAAATTCAATCAAAATGTGGTTGTTTTTCCTTTTTTCGTGGCACCTTCAGAATTCTGATAAAATGCATTTTGTAACAAATGTTTCTCTCAGACTTAAACAAAATAGTCTTGGTTTTTCTTAACAAAAGGAAAGCAATACATCAATTGAAACCAAAATCCAATACATCAATTTTTGAAGCTAATGAGAGACTTTGAGGGGCCAAAATATGGAGGTAGGGCAACAATGGAGATATTGATCTGGGACTGTGAGGGTTAAAATGTGCAAATCACTAAATAAAAAATGCAGTTAATCAAATTACCACAAAATAAATGTTAGATGGCAAACCCGGAGTCAGGTAGTCCTGGTGGGTTGTTTTTGGGCTCTTGGTTAAATATAATTAAGATGCCTTATGTTTTCAGCTATGTACACTGCACTTCATACTTTTGTACCCTTATCCCCACAGAGAGTTGAAGAACAGGGGGTAAGATGTTGATCAGCTGTTACGAGTGTTATTTCAGTGCTCTGCCTCAACTAATGCTAAACGATAGGCAAAAGGGGAGGTCATTGGAACTAGGCAAGGAAGAATTTTAAATTGTCTTTTTTTCTTCCTTGAGCACACACCAAGACAAATTCCAATCAATGTTTCATTGAAATGGTCTGAAATGGAATGAATCTTCAATCTTTATCAGCTTTAGAGTGCGAAGATGAAACTGAATGCCTGCCACCAAAGTCTTGATAGATATAGGCTGTAGTTTGTATGAATTCTAAAGCTGGCGACAGGCAGTTGTTCAGGGTAGTTAATGTAGAACCATCTGACTGAAAGCGGGGCATTGCTGACTAGATGGGGTGGTATTGGGGCATAGTTGTCTGAACTTCTGAAATGTGAACAAGATAGAGAGTCAGCTATCTTGTTATTGAAACCTAGAACATGAGGTGCTTCAAGATTGAAATTCCCTGTGATGCATGTCCAAGTAAGACGCCTCATGATCTTAATGATGAAGTACAGTGTCTAACAACCCTTTATTAATGATATGATCTTAGCTTCATTATCACAGAAAACTACAGCCATGTCCCCATAAAATGCATTCAGCTATAGGGTAAAGCTATACCAGAGTAATAGATAATATATTTGAAGGCAGAGATAATAATTCCTCAGGCCCTACGTCTTCAAACTACTGATTTTCAAAAAAGGCTGCAAGGCTGATGGTGGAATCTGCATCCATGAAAAATTTGAAAGCAACAGAAAAATCTTCACAATCATTATAAAAGAAGGAATAGCCATTGAATTTTTGCAAAGGAGAGATTAAAATTTGAGGTCTGAATTAAAACCATCATCTAAGATAATTCGATCATGCAAATTCCTTACAGATTTGGCTAGCCTGCAAATGAATTGCCTTGAGGAACAATTTGCATAGCAAAATTTAAATGACCTAATAAAGATAGAAGATTTCGTTTTGAAATCAAGCTAGCATGAAGCGCAAGGCTCCTGGATTCCAACTTCTCTAAAGTCAAGGATGCTTACATTAAATTTAAATCTAAGTGAATGCCCCAAAACTCAATGTATTATAGTTTTTTCCCTGTAAAGCGGAATCCCCAATCTCTGAGACGTCTCTGTAAGTGAACTGATGCCGAATTCTGGCCTAGATTTAGAATACTCAACTTTTAGAAAATTGTCCAGAAGATACAAAGAACAAAGGGAAATTTACACACAATTAACAAAATATAACAAAGCGCTTAGGACAGTGTATTGAAGAATTTAGCGCTGCTTCAACACCCAAAAGTAGCCTTACTGAGAAGAAGAATTCATCATGCCATTGAGATTGATCATTGTGCCAGCACTTTAAAGGCATCCATGATATCTGCTTTTGCATGCCATGCAAAAGCTGTCTTGATAAACTTGATAGAGTTCCTATGATAGTGTAGAAGAGGTAAAAATGAGCTAAAGGGATAAGGCTGTTGATGCTAGGGATATTGCAATTGTGAGAAGCTGACGAGTGTATAATTTAACAGTTTTTGAGAGTATCTGTGGGGCTTATCCTAAATTTATGAAAGGGAAGGGTGGCAAATGGGCCGATCGTGAAGCCCTTGGGCCCTATTTTAACTTTGCAAGAGCAACAACAGGCGTATGATGGTGGGTTTGGAGCACATGGACTGTGTGGGTGTCTCTAAGCGCACCTGCTGTTTGGGTTCATGTAGGTGCAGCAGCGCAAAGTGCATAAGGGCTGGCTGAGGTGGAATATAAATCTCAGCATGTGATGATTTGTTAATTCACTCTTGGCCATTCATATCACTCTTCTCCTGATTCTGAAACAGCTGTGCCAGTCACAGTGACACATGACAACAACAGCTGAACAAGTGGAGAGAGGCTTCTCCATGAAATTATATTGTTGTTTGGATGGTGCAGAGTGGCACAACCTGAACACACAGCATCTGAAATCTACTGCCAGAAGCAGATGGTGTAGGTTTTTATTTAACTTTTACAATGATGATAGTAATTTCTTATAGTAGAAATGATAGTAGTTTCTAAGTTTTATTTCTACTTCATAAATGGTCACATCATACTGTAAAATGTGACACAACATCCTTTGCACAACAGCATTTGCCCCATAATGATTTTCAAGAATAAACCGCAAAATACTACTTTTCCTAAAAAAAAAAAAAGGAAATTGGAAAGGATGCTGAATTAGAATGGACCAGACTGATGTGTGTAGTATTGTATGGAGTTGCTTTGTAGCAGTCCAGCATCATTTGCATGTAATTTAATGAAGGTAAATACAGTGGGCAGCTGTGTGTGTTGGCACTGTGCTCTGACGTGGAACTTCTCAAATCAGAGAGTGCAGATTTGTCAACATACTGTATGTGTCCTGCTGCCTTCAGATGGCTGCAGGGATTTACTGAGCTGAGAGGAAGGATTTTCATACAGTATAAAGCAGCTCAGACATCTATGCTCAGCGGAAAGTCTACAAAACATTTTCAACCAAAATACCAGCATCTCGCTTTGTGCTGCCTCATTTGAATGCACCTCCAAACTGTTTGTGCCTTTCCTCCCACCTATGCAAGTGCTGCTTACATTGTTCATTGCGCCACCACAAAAATAAGGCCCGTTCTCTACTTTTTGTTTGTAGTTTTTTTTTGACTCTTTGAAGGCAGACTGGACATTATTGCATACATGAGCCATTTCACAATCCAGCCAGAAACCCCTAAACAAGACAGTAAGTACAGTAAATAATTTCCAAAGCAATGATTTTGATGTTTTTTCAAAGTCTTGAACTTGGCTACAAGCATGCAAGAATTTGCAGTATAAAAATTTCACACATTTTCATGATTTAATGCACATAGGGGTTGCCGTAGTCATCTGTAGCTTCCTTAATGGGTGGAGTGAAGTGAGGATAAAGTGTTTTGGGACACAGGCTAACAGAATGTGTGAAGGAACTGCAGATGGAGTGATGGGAAGCATATACGTAATTCAATTCAAATGCCAATAAAGATTGTCATTGCATTCATAATACATTATCCATGAACTGAATATCCAGTTAAGTAGGCCAAAATTACCAATCAGCAACAACCAATTCATCAATCAACTAAGTAATCCACCAAAGCTAAATTAATGGATCTAAACTTAATCATATAAAGAATCAATTAATACCTCAATTCAAATCAGGGTTGAGCAATATCACTCGAAATGCAAAATATGGGCAAGTCATCATCATCAATCAATCAGCAATCATGGAAAAAGTATCAATCAACAGGCTAAATCAGTCAAAGCACTCAACCATAAGCAGATAAAAATATGACAGCCAAAAATCTATCATAAAAATGATAATATGTTTGAAATGTAATATATTAAAAAATGAAAATGCTAAAAATGTAACCGAAGAAATGTATGCTTTCTGATCTGAAAAGGTAATCAAAGAAAATGTCACTTACTAATTTATATAAATTTGCAACGCAGTTTCAAATTAATCACTGTGTAATAAGAAAATATCACATTGGGTGTCACCAAATCACCAATTACACTGTTCAAATCATCATCAAGCAAACAGAAAAATTCATCAAGCAATCAAAGAAAATAAGTACATTCATCAGCTGATTAAAAGCATTTACCAAATGTGATTAATAAACTGAATATGAAAGTATCTAAGTTTTAAGAGTATACATCAAGAAAAGAGAAAAGGAATCTATGATAGAGATAGAGTTCTCAGAGCATATGTCTCGTCTAGGATGCACAAAGTTGAATAGATTTCATAAAAAGGTGAAAGTCTGAGTCTGACCTCTGCAACCCGGAGACCCAGGCCACAAAATGGAGCAAGACAGAGCACAGTGGCCAGTGACATGATAGCTGATAAGGGCTGGATCCATTATGAACCAGTCCAGTCTTTGGGGATTTTTCTGGATGTACTGTAAATGGCAGATTTTGCTGAAAATGACTTATGCTAGTCATAGAACACTGAAAGCAACATTAAACTTGGGCCTGTTCAAGTTCTATGAAAGTGTAGGATCACAGTCTTTTAGGACCACTGATAATTCTCCACAGTCTACAAGACATTTTTCCCTTTATTCAGAAGAGTAGAGACCAAATTTAAATAGATTGACATCAGTACCTGCAATGATCTCATTACTGAGTTCAGGATCTCTCCTGAAGCTGCTTTTTTTTTTAAGGGGATTCCTGTGGTATAGGCTGGGAGGGCCATTGCTAACAATCTGTGTGGCATCATTGGGAGCATGAACCAATGGGGGAATCCATGCAGCAGAATTAGTGATGCCTGGAAAGACGGCAGTGCGGGCAGTTTGTTCAGTGAGGAGAAGTGTGGATAGCCTAAGGTGTCCCAAGTTGAGCCCTTTTTTAGGAAAGGCTGACGGCCTGGAGTGGAAGCTTCACTGGAGGCTAGACCTTTTTTAGGAGGGGCAGTGGAGTCTTCAGATCCCAAAACACTTGACAAAAAACTGAAAGAGTTCCTGATGACTAACACCCACCAGAGGAGAGACACCAGTCAGCCACAACATTAAAACCAGTTACCGGTTTTAATGTTGTGGCTGATCTGTATATACTGTATTCATACTGTACTAGCTGTCAAGGATCTTATACCTCGGCCAGTTTTGGATGGAGCTTTTCCAATGCCAAGCTGCCACTTCAGCCTTTGGGCTTGCTAGAAAATAAGAGATGGGCTTGGGCTGACTGTCTTGAATGAGATCCTTGACCATCCTTGAGATCCTGGTTTGACATGTTGAGCCCAGAGGTAAGAAGAAGAGAGGGATGACATAAAAATTCATTGACTGCAAATACCCTGCAAGAGCCAGACAATGTTGTGGAAGCTGGAAGTTGTGTCCAATCAACCAGCTCTGTTTATTAAAACACTGGTAAACGAAATTGCTCAGGGGAAGGATTGAACTTTTTGATTGGTTTGCTCATTAGAGCAATGTGATAGAATTCTGAACTCTTAGACGTAATATGGAATCCCAACCAGGGAACAGTGCTAACCATTGAACCACTCAAGCAAGCATGTCACATTTTCTTGAGAAGAAAGTGAGTGGCCCAAAAATGAAACCTTTGGACCAAGATTTTTGGCTGGACCACAACAGTAGGGCCAGCCCTATAAACACGAATGTCCATGACTGAGTGAGTGTGTGATAAAGTTACACCATTGGTCAGCCGAATGAATAATCTTAACTGTAGAGAGGGTGTCTGCCTCCTGAACCTGTACTGGGAGCTGGTTCCACAGGAGAGGAGCCAGATAACTGAAGGCTCTGCCTCTTATTTTTCTCTTGGAAACTCTTGGAACCACAAGTAAGCCTGCATTTTGAGAGCGAATGTTCTAGTGGGATAACAGGATACTATAAGCTCTTTAAGATACAATGGAGCTTGGTCATTGAGGGTTTAGTATGTAAGGAGATCTGATTTCAATTCTGGATTTTACAGGAAACCAACGCAGAGAAGCTAACATAGGAGAAATATGATCTATTTTTCTAGTTCCTGTCATTACGCAAACTGCAGCATTTTGGATCAACTGGATGCTTTCCCCAGAGTTATTGGGACATCCTGATAATAAGGAATTACAGCAGTACAGTCTAGAGGTAACAAATGCACGGATTAGTTTTTCAGCATCCTTGTGAGACATGATGTTTCTAGCTTTCACAATATTGCATAGGTGGAAGGAGGCTCTCCTACAGACTTGTTTTATGTGTGAGGGAAAGGACATGCCCTGGTCAAAAACGACTCTAAGGTTTCTTGTAGTAGGAGGCCAAGGTAATGCCATCCATAGTATGTGATTAGATAATATTTTTCTGAGGTGTTTAGGGCCAAGCACAATTACTTAATTTTTTTCTGAATTTAGAAGATACAAATTACAGGTCTTTTTGTCTTTAAGACATACCTGAAGTTTGATAACCTGATTAGTTTCATCTGGTTTCATAGGTCAATGCAACTGGGTGTCATCTGCATAGTAATAGAAATTTATGTGATGTTTCCTGACAATATTGCCTAAAGGAAGCACATACAGGATGAAACGTGTCAGTCCTAGCACAGAACTCCATTATTAACTTTTGTGGTCATGGGATTCATTGTTAACTTTAACAAACTGGAATTTATCTGATAAAAAAGATTTAAATCAGCCTGGTGTGGTTCCTTTAATCCCAACAACATGTTCTAGTCTCTGTAGTAAAATCTTGTGATCGATTGTGTCAAATACAGCACCTAGATCTAGCAGAACAAGTTTAGGGACAAATCAATTGTCTGAGGCCATGAGAAGATCTTTGGTAACTTTAATAAGTGCTGTTTCTGTGCTATGGTATTCTAAATCCTAATTGAAAATCTTGAAACATGCCATTCCTATGCAAATAATCACATAATTGGTTTGCAACAGCTTTTTCAAGGATTTTAGAATTAATGGGCATGTTGGATATAGATCTATAGTTGGCTAAAACATCTGGATCAAGAGTAGGCTTTTTAAGTAGAGGTTGAAGTACTGCACTCTTAAAAGCCTGTGGTATGTAGCCTGTAAATAAAGATAAATGTATCAAATCTAATATAGAATTGTTAATTAAATGTAACAAAAAAGCCTTGGAAAGCCAGGTTGGAATATGGTCTAAAGAACAAGTTGATGGTTTAGATGAAGAAACTGTTGAAGTTAGCTCAGAGAGGTCTATAGGAGAGAAGCAGTCTCAATATAAATCAGGCGTTACAGTCGATTCTAAGGCCAGTGTACTGGAGAATACATCTGTGTCAGCTGTCGGAAGGACGTGATGCATTTTTACTTTAATAGTTAAAATTGTGTTTTTAAAGAAGCTCATGACATCACTACTACTGTGAATTAAAGGAATACATGGCTCAGTTGAACTGAGCCATGTATATGGTGGTGAAATTAAAACTGGGGTTATTCTTATTTTCTTCTTTTAATGATGAATAATTGGAGGTAATTGGCATTACAGAAGGCTTTTTTTATATGTTCTAGATTGATGGAACGCCACTACCTTTGCAGCTTTCGTCTGCTTGAAAGCACACATTTGTGATTTGTACCACATAGCTAGCCTTCTCTGATTTACTACCTTCTTTTTCAGAGGGGGAGCTGTGTCAAGTATGCAGTGAGGCTGCAGCACTATCAACTACATCATCAACTTGCATGGCAGTAAAGTTGAGATAGCTGTCCTACATTGTATTGACACATGGCATTGGATTAAATAACAATCAAATTTAAGGAAAAAATTTGATTATAGCATTATCAGTTTAACACCTACTCTAATGGTATTTTTTTCCAGTGTTTTGAGATAATATTTTTAAATGTAAAATTTTATACCAAACCAAGATTTAGGGCCTGATTAAAACAGTGAGTGGGTGCATTTACATTTTGAGAAAAGCGAGTTGAGTCAGAACTAAGGCTGTCAATGTCAAGTGAAGTGGTTGGTGGTGAACCAGGGGCTTCCTCTGTACTGCATCCAAGCTGCTTGGGACCTGCTGGAGAATGGCTAACAGGAGTTATACTTGGTTGGCCAACACTAGCTACTGGGGCTTGACAAGCTACCTCAGCTAAAGAGTTTTCTTTCATGGTGCGGAGCAGCTCTTCAAATTCGCTGAGCTTCGCCTCCATAGAGGCAAATAAAACACATTTAACACAGACACCATTCTCGTAAAATGAGGCAGATGAATATCTAAACATGTGACACCCTCAGCGGGAGAGATGGCGAAGCAGAAGAAGAGAGAGCAGCCATTGTGAACTGCTAACTAGTAGACATGAATAACACATTAACAAATAGAAAGTTTGCAAAAATTTGGCCAAAAAAAAAAAGTGCTTGAGTAAAGTAAGTGTGTGTTTAAATATAAAGTGCTTGATCAGCTCTGTATATGTTGAAGTATGAAGGTAGCAGAAATAGGAACCTGGAAATGATATTTAAATGATATTTAAATCAAAATGTAAAAAGAAAAATATATTACACTAACAGGCACCACAAGTTGTTTAACTCAACCAAACTGCAGCAGTGAGTCTCGCCTGTGTTGTACAGGCTGCAGTTCAGCATGTATGAGAAATGTCGATGGACAGAGAGCATGTGCAAGAGCTTGCATCACCATCATCTGAGTCGAGTATATGGGTTTGTAGTAATGAATGGTCTCAGCAGCGAGCGTATACAGCTACGGTAGGCCTTGAGGGGAAAACACGTTAGTTAGGCAGTTAGTCAGTTAGTCATTACCTGCTTAAAGCAAGCAACTTTGTCAAACAGCACTCAAGTGAGTTTTTAACACTGTTTAGGACTGTAATGCTTTCATTTACATGACTGACAGTTTGGAAAAGTATAAAAGCCAAGTAGGCGGGAGAAGGCGGAAACCTCAGTGTCAGACTTTGGAGTGTGACCACATCGCTACTTCCTGGAGTAGCCAGTATTTACCAGTGTGAACTTGACTTAAGCTTGAAAAAGTGTGTGGGACAAGTTAAATAACGAAAAACTTACGGAAACAAGATGGCCAATCAGAAAACAATAGATATCAAATTACATTTAAAAAGAAAAAACAAAATACAAAATTCAGAAAGTGAGAACCAACTCTATTAATCTCAGCTAGTAAATATGTACATTTTGCTTCAGATAGTTTCCTTTATTTGGATGAAACACGCCAGCCAATGATTGATCACTGATGGCTTTTTCAATTTGTGGCTAAAATACTCAAAGGCCTAAAGCCTGCACAGACACTATACCCAAACATTTCATCTGCTCGCTCAAACATATTTATCCTACACTGAAACTCAAACCACTAACTTGTGATTTCACTGATCCATGTTATTAGCTTCCACTTGTACTGACAGGCTATTAATCTTGAATGTTTCTTTCCTTTTTCATTGTATTTTTTTTCCTTTGTCCAAACTGCAGTGCTCTATCAGCACCTAAATTAGCAGTCTCGCCTGCTTTGTGTCCGCACTTCAGTATGAAATTGCTGTTGTCGCTGCTGAATTTATCATCTTCCTGTCCACCCCAAAGGTGATAAAGATTCCCTAACAAACAAAACAAACATCCAAGGCCTGTAGGTTACATTTGCTGTCCCTTCTGATTTACATGCTATAGCTTCAGTTCAGTCACACACCATTCTTTCTACCTCGATTTAATTTATTCTAACCTTAAAGCTATATATTAAAATGCTTTTTCTCCTCTCTATGCCTTTCTCTGAGTTTCTTCCATGAATACTGACTGTATGTATGTACTTCATCCATACAGAACTAATACAGTCATTTGGCCAAATGTATTTTTGGTGTAGTGAATGACTTATTTATTTACATTTGCCTCATGTGATGCATTTGAATAGCTAATATTAAGTACACAGATTATCAAAACTGGTAACTTTTTTGCACTATACTGTAGAATTGTTGAAATGAATCAAATGATCAAATAAGTTTAATTTTCCAAAAAAAACAAAAAACAAAAAAACTAAACAAAACAAAAACACAGCATCCTCATCTATTTCAACAAGACCACTGTGTTGGCATGGAGAGAATCCTAACACAGAGGGCTCAGTCAAAAAAAGCAGGGTTGTCTGTGAAAAATCTCAGAATTTGCTCGTCTTTTGCTGCTTTGCAATGTCAGCCTGCTGAATTGGCCAATCAACGTATGTGCAAGCACACAAGAATTACAGTGTGGATTCAAACAGCATAATTTAGTTTATTTTGCATATTCCAGCTTCTTATAGCTTTATAATAACATCACCTGACTTGCTCCATTGCTGTCGACAGATAAGAGTCATAATTACTATGACTGCTACGTGGCTTTGTCACTTGAACATAAACAAATGAAATTTTTTAGCCATTTGCTGAAACAACTGATGCTGTTGTTTTTCCTGGGAGGACAGTATCTTCTTAACAACTACGTAACTTCTTGTTATCATGCAATTCTCATGATGCATGACATAGTAATGATTGTCACCATGAGTTGTACAATCCTTTCTCTTAGTATTATAAACCTCATCTAATAAGACTTCCAACTCACAGATGCATTACTCAAGCTGCACATCCCCTATTGTAATTCATACAACATACCAGCAAAGCCACTTGGGTTTTTAACAGTTCCATTTTCAGTCTGAATGCCTGCAAATACATATTTCTTTTATCTATTCTGGTTGTGAAACATATTTTAAAATTTCAGCTGTATACTTGAACAAACATTGACCATTTTTTTTTCTCTTCAATAACACAGGAGATCAACAGCACAAATCACAGGTGCACATGAAGGTGGAGGTTGTGTGGGAAGATTTGTGCATGGACAAAGCAGGCATAAATCTAAGCATGGGTGAAAGCAGTTAAACATGAATAAAGTCCCAGCTGATGACAGATAAGGCATCTCCAGGCTATGACAGATTGGCTCCTGGAGAATCACCTATATATCCAGCAGTGAAATTCCATTTCATCACTCTGATAAGAGACAAGTAATAGCAAATAGCAATCTGTGTCAACACAAACTAAATTAAAAATGTAAAGGCTTAAGAGTTGATAGCATCTCAAATCATAATGCAATTTATTCTGCTAACATTACAGATGTTTAAATTCAGAGGTGATGGGCAGAAGGGGAAATACTGGCTTTTGATTGATGGTTGTTGATAAGACAATGTATTTACATGGACAGTGACCTGCGTTAGCTTTTGTAAAAGACATGAGCTTTATTGGGTGTACTGGTTAACTCAAATCCATAATTTGCTCCTAAAACTGCTTCACAGGGGAATAAATGCCACAGATCAATAAAGGCCAGAGAAATGTACTGTACATAGCTGATAATTGTGTAATAATGGAGGTCAAGGTAAAAGATGTTTAATGTTTTTAATTAAACACAGAAAGTAGCATTTTCAGCACCAATGAAGAGATATGAGACTACTTTTGTAAAACTCTAATTTAAAGGACAAACAACAGATAACAAATGTGAAACTTATTCAAACCAAAGCATTTCCTCTGTATGGCGCCTAATGTGCAAATGATATACTGTAACCCTGAGATGAATACTGCTCAAATTCTTTCTAGCTTATATGGAAATCAATTTTTTCTATTCCTGAAAAATTCAAATCCTAATTTGTCTGCTTAATGAAGAAAAGACAATGATTCTACGCAGTTGTTTAAATAAAATTCCTACCTGTAATTTTTGCATTAATTCAAGTCCAATTGAAGTTAATAGGATTTTTTTTTTTGTCTGCTACGTATCTGCTCTGTAAATCTATTGACCTACGTTTTCCTTTAATAGAAAATCAGAAATGATAAGGGAGACATTTTTTATATTTTTTTTGGTTTTCTGATGGCGCCCTCTAGTTTTGGATTCATTTGATGGATAACCGTTCAAGGAGCCATGTACGTAGATGGAGACTTTATTTTGATATAGCCACTCAAACCTTGCCTAAAGCAGTAATGACAGCTTTGTATCACAGGCAGAGCAGACGGTCACACTGAGCCAGACAACAGACTGCTACACTACACATGAGCCACAGACTCTGACCAGCACTCCGCATTAGCTTTCCTGCCAAAGTCTCCTTCTTATATAATTTAAAAACATGAACATACAATCAAACACGTCTTGCCCCGCAATTTAGTTTGTTGCACGAGCAACCAAACAAACATTATCGAGAGAACTGCACTGCTAACGTCATTTTGCAGTGTAGTTAGCTAATTAGCTGCTTAGCTGCAGTACATCAAACAGCATTTAAACTCACCTGCAAATGTCACTTCAGTCCAGTTAGATGCTCTAAATGGGGTTGAGCTGTACCGTAGTGTAATTGTCCCTAGTTTAATTGGTCTAAAATCTACAGCACCTAAACTAGCCTACAGCACAATAACTGCCAAGCCATTTTAGGGACACTGGGTGTAACAATATAGGTGCAACTTGAAAATTCCATCATTTTCCATAAACATGATGTTTGACTTAGGTTCATTTCAGAATTATGTGAAATAAATCATGACACTGTCAATACAGTAAGGACAGAATATTCCACGAGAAAACTGCCTACTGGTCAACAGCTGCAATACATGTCCCTTTATGCCTATAGATCTTTAAAATTTTCTTCGTATATGATTAAAGGTGAGAGGGTGTATTATGATACCCCTTGAAGCCTTTGAAGAATGCTGCTATAACAACACAATCTCAACTATTTTTGTTTGAGCAAATGCAACATAATTCATGTAATTTAATCACGTTACTGGACTTTTTTTTCAATTAAATACAGCTTATTTTATCAAAAGTACATTTGTGTAAGAATGCTTTGTCTTATCCTACAACCCATTTATTTACATGTGTCCCAATCTATCTTTATGAATTCCCTTATGACTATTAAGAGGCTGATTAAAAGTAGTATAATATTTCTGAGGCTGATTAAAGCTACTTTAATTATCTATTGCTATATGTGCAAAATTATGATGATATAATTTTAAAATAGGCACATGACCTTGCAAGTAAGTAATCTGGCACTCTATAAGTGTCCCAATTTTTGATAAACAAATATCGTATACCCTCATTGTTGCTGTTACTTTAGCACCGACCATTTTATTGATTAATGTGCATGAAATGGGGAACATAGCACTTTAGGGTAGACTATAAAGGGGAGTTGCAAGCAATCCCAGGCATTGCTGTAGATGCAGAAAGGGAGGGCACAGGTCTGGTGATGGTAGAAGTGGCAGGGGTTTTTCTCACTGGTTGTGGCAGTAGCATAGGTAGCAGTGGTAGGAGAGCCAGGAGAACGGCATGATTACGTTAAATGTCCTTCCATTTAAAAACTTTGTCTCAGCCATGCTGGGTGTGGAAACTGGCTGGTGTGTTGCTCGAGGTAGGTCTGCAGATGAGATGGAGGTGGTCTTTGTGATGGTGGATGACTGTTTCGTGGTGTGCAGGTGGAGGAACCTCTCTTGGTGAGTCCTGCACAGTTTTGATGTTAATTTTTGGTAGAGGAATGCCTGCTTTGCAGAGGAGCGGATCCTCCACCAAAATCTGGTGCTGGATTTAGCTGTATGCCTTCAAGATGGTGCTCTTCTCAGAGACCCTTGAGGAGAACACAACCAAAATAATTTCACCAGTGTGTACATCAGCCTGTTGTGCTGAGCACTGATGTCCTGTTGTGCTGGTGTGTAGCACTTGGCCATCTTTACCCACTTCCAGGTTGTGTGTCCAAGTTCCTGGTGCCAGGAGGTTGTAGAGGAGGTCCCATTTGGCTTCTGCTCATACAGGCGTTGACAGCACCCCTATCTCAGATCTAGCAGAGGTTCCTCTGGACCGACATGGAGGGGAAGGTACGTTAATACCATCAGGGTTGTGTCGCCTGTAGCCTGCAAAGGGGTGGAGTAGTGCCTAAGGCACCTCTAAGTCCTATTTCTGTTTCTTACCCCTTAAGAGGTACTGGGGCTAGACTACCTATCCCTTGGCTGCCCCACCAATGCGTACCAAGACATCCTGGTCACAACTGATTTGTTTACCTGCTTTTTACACGGCCCAAACAACAGTTAAGGCTTGTGGACCCATGTAATACAGCCTTTTGGCTGTCCAGCACATTTCGATTATGATCCTGGCCCAAATTTTTAATCTGCACTGCACTTGTCTATTTTATCTAGTCTGGTAACTTCACAAAATTTTTTTCCTGCTTTGATTCTCCAGGTAGTATAGTTTGTCAGAGTGATCTCCCCCATCCCTGATGTAGATTTTTTTTCAGACAGTCACGTTTGAATATCCATGAAAGACTGACCTTGAGTTCTTGTACTTGTTCACTCTTTTTCTAAGCCATTGGCTTGGAAAAAAGTGACCATACTACATTGTCAAAGGCTACAATTCAAAGGAATGTATTGATTAAAATAATCAAATAGTTTCGTAATGTCCATGCTATAAAAAGTGCTATATAAATGCAGTCCATTTACCATTTACCCTAATGAATAACCTGATTTTTCATCTAAAACCGCCAGAGGATTTAATTTTTTTGGTTCAGATTGAAATATCTTGACAACAATTGGATAGATTGCCATGACATTTGAGTCAGACATTCATGTTCCCCTCAGGATGAACTGTATAACTTTGCTGACTTTTCATCCAGTGCCATCATGAGGTCAAAATTGAATTTATGACTGCATACTAAATAATTAAGAGAACAACCGACATTCCTATTAGCGTCAGCTGTACTTCGTGTTTAGTGCTAGGTACCAAATGTTAGCATGCTAACTCTCTACACTGGGATGGTGAACAAGGCAAATGTTACTCTAAAACTAAGACTGCACCTGCTCAGTTTCACTCCTAGTGATGTTGTCTTTGATACAACAAATCTGACATTACTGTAGCAGCAACTGGCGAATGTAAAGTGCTGATAATGGGTATAATGTGTAGATGAGAATAAAGTTCCCTGCATTAGATATAATATGCAAGACAGTGTATACTGTATTTATTTTTCAACAGTGATTTTTAACAGTTTACTTGTGTCATATCTCCTGCCCCCTGTAGGGGTGCGAATTAGGGAAATGAGCCTATGGGCTATATCAGATGGTAGGGACAAAAAACCTATATGGTAATTTAGATCGGAGAGCTTGTTGAGTATGCTGCATGTAGAAGACTATTATGTTGCATGTAAAAGGGTAATGTGTGTGTTGGAGAGAATAGTACTGTATGGTGGGAGATTATGATGGTAAGTAAAACAGAGCATGACTCTTATTAGACGTTATGCTAGTGTGTGAGATTATAATGCATGAGAGAGTAAGTATGATTTTCCACTCATTGGCCTATCAAAGAGAGAGTTCCAGAGAAATGTTCCCTAGGATAGATTTCGAGAATCATTTTCCTATTATGGATAGATGACTTTACTTGACTACATGAAGACCACACACAGAATCACAGTCAGCTGAAGTGGTTAAGGTAAGCCTCTTGCTTAACCAATCACAACTTTACACTGGCTCCAAAGTGCCTACACGTTGTAAGGCCAGATCCAAATTTCAGATTTTCAATTTAGACAGTTTTGAGTGACTTCATGTCAAAGATGCTACATTCTTGTTTTTTACAGTCTATGGTTGAGACAGTCTTAGTATGAGTAACTTCCTATGAGTTAATAAACCATATTTATTCAGAATATCTAAATTTAATTTAATTTATCTACAAATCTATTGATTTGGTTGTAGGAGGTAGTATTTGATCTAGTCATATTAAACTTGAACATATCCTATACATAACTGCACGACAACAACGGGAACATTTTTGTAAAATATTATCAGGGGTTTGATCTAAAGGAATGAAAAATATCTTGTTTTGTAGTTTAGGTGTGTCATTTTCATTGTTCCACATAAGTATGAATGGTTCCCCTTACTGTTCAGCTGCAGACAGCGGCATTTTGATGTAATAAGCTTGTTGGAGGTTGTAGGGAGCTTCAGCGCCATTTGAGATAATGTCTTTCATACTAACATGCTATAATTAGATTGACCTTCATCCTGTGCTGCAACACCAATTCTAGGCTTGTCTACAGTACTTTTCTTGCTCTTGAAAACACAATTGTGAGCTTTCAGCAGTGTCAATTTAAGGCTTGGCCCAAGTGCGATGGTTCCCAAACTTGGCTGCAGCTACTGCATGTTTGGCTGTTACTTTTAATGAGCCTGATGTGGTGGGCTGTTGGATTGGAATGGTGAGGTGAGGTTCTTTGAAGCATGGAAACCCAACATTGCTGAGCAGATGATTTACCGCTTTGCAGATTGATCGTAGGGGTGATTCTGTACTCCGCTTCAACGTTGCCCCCTACCCTACCCCTAGCTTCATCTCCAGCCTTGTGTTTACTTTTATGAAAGGCTCTGGCCTCCGATTTCTATCTGTAGACCTTACAGTGTACAACACTGACTTATTGATTACTGTCACATTCTCTCACCAGACCTCAAGATTGCTTCTCTCCGTTCAACACCCTTGGATTTGTGTCGAGATGTTGACAGGTGTCCCCAAAGCCTCTCTGAGTCTCCAGCAATTTGATTTGCTGTGGGCATGCTGGAGGTTGAATAGATAATGGGACGTTTCTGACTGACTTGCATGTGGCACTGAGTAGTTTAATGTTACAACAAACTCAAATGCATGCTAATAAGTAGAAGTGAGAAGAGTGTTTATGGGCTTACAGTGCTGCTCTTGCATGTGTGTGTGTGTGTGTGTGTGTGTGTGGTAAATCCTCGAATTTGGATGACAGAGAGGCAGGGCTGCTCTGCTCTAAATGAGCTCCCAGGAGTGAAGAGTCCTCCAGTTTTTAACCCTCCCTCTAGGTATGCAGCGCTGAGGAGCTGCCGGACTCACATACACCCATGTTCACACACTAAAACAAACACACACACAAGCACACCTACAACTTGTACCAGCAAACAAATGGCTGAGTTCATAAAAGTATGTTTATATCAAGTTTTTTTTTTTTTGAATTTTCCATCGGATAATTTGCTTTTTCAAGCCTTCAAGATTTTTTCTGTCGAACTGGTCACAGTCAATAGACATATACAGCTAGTGACAATGGATCTCAAGTAGAGGTTTTGTTTTAAAACGTCACAAGTCCAAAAATGTGTGAGCCACTGGACTAAAATATTATTGTATGCTGCGGCATTAAGATCCCCCTTATTTGGTACCATGGGGCCTACAACAAGGCAGGAAAAACTACCCGCAAAGGTACACAAAAGTGTGTTGTCCACAAACTTTAGGTTATAAAGTTAATTTTGTGCCTGCAATGATGGGTGCCATTATCTCTGAATAGCTGTCTGGTTTTTGCTGTGTGCATGACAGCAGAAAGGCTGTGAGAGGCTGCCACCAGGGGATCTCTGAGGGATCATTAACATTCCAGGTAGACCACAGACCAGCCAGTTATTTCTTAAATGAGGTTGACAGAAGGTCTTTAAATTCTGTACAACCTTTGCTCAAACAAACAAATTGTTTACAAGGGTGCTAATGAATTCATCAGTCTTAATTAGCAGAGATTAACAGCAGTAGAAGAGTAATCAGTGGGCCTGCTGTATGTGTACCTGGATGTAATGTGTACAGATCAGCAGTCATTGCATGCATTCACACACATAAACACACAGTCAAAATAGACAGGCAGAAACACACTCATGAGTTAATTATGTTAAAGTTAATCCACAAAAACACCCACTGCTGAGGTCAGAGGGGACACCGTGATGGAAATACATGTAAGAACAAACATAGTGTTGGGATAACAGCGCGTTAAAAAATGTATTATTCTGAACATCCATCACTTATCTTACTTGTCTCTGACTCTACCTCCATCGCTCCCAATCACTACAGACACACACTCACACATAAACACCCTTACAAGCCAAAGCAGTTGTTTGCCAATTGTTATTCAACCAAAGACCTTATTGTGTGAATCCATTCGCTTAAATCCAAGCTAGAGAGGAGTTCTAGAGGTACTCGTTTCCCACAAATGGACTGCCTCATAAGTAGGTGAGTGGAGCGATGAAAGCAGTGATTTAGAGCTGAAAGAAGAAAAGCCACATACACACCAATAACAAAGTCAATTGTACACCTGCCCTTGACAGTGATGGGCGATGGTCTAAAGGAGAAACGAGACTGAAGCCAGAGTAGTTTCACTCACCTCAGCACCACCTCAATTTCACAAATGTGAATTCTGAATACTTTGCAGTCGCATCAAGTATGTATCTTTAATCTGAAATTTGAAAATGCCCTCTCTCTCTCTCTCTCTCTCTCTCCTTTCCTATTCTTTCACTCTCACCATCTCTGTTTATTTTTCGCTCTAGTATGGACACTTGTCCGTCTGTCAGCTGAATTTTATGCAAACTGGTAAAATTTTTCATTTGTTCCATTTAGGTGTATTCCATCCGTCACTTGAACTGACACAAAACTACCACATATGCACTAAAAATAGAAAATGCTTCATTCAGTGTTCAGAAATTGGCATACTGAGTGCTTTAATCCAAAAATGAAAACACAAAAATCAAATGTACAGTATAACTAATGGCCGTGATGAATGGAAATTTACATGAACCTGATTAGAATAATCACCAGTGATACAGGACATTGTCCACATTTTGGAACCTAAGTGGTGCAGTGGATATTTGTAGTCGTCATAATCCCCTAACTAGACCATCTCTCACTAATATTAGGCCAAAGTTTCCACTGGGACACACATTTTTACAGACTGTCTGAGCTTAATATAAGAAAAAGCGTTACGAAGGGCTCTATTTTAATTGTGCAAGCACAATGACAAGTACAGAGCAGTAGGTCTTAGCTGCACTGACCGTGTGGGCGTCTCCATCTGCTACTTTGGTTCATGTAGGTGAAGCAGCACAAAGTGTAAAAGGGCTGGGTGAAGAGGAATATAGACTGGAGGGAGTGGTGATTAATAAATACACTCTCAGCCAGCCACATCACTGGTCTCATAGCTCTGAAACAGCTGTGCCGATCACAGTGCAGTATGACAACAACAGCTTGACGAATGGAAGATGCCTCTTCAGACTATCATGCTGTTGTCTGGAAGGTGCTGAGTGCCACAAAGTGAACACACAGCACCAAGAATCTGCAGCCAGAGGTAGGTGGTGTGTGTTTTTTAAAAAGTCTGTATGATTATATCAACATCTGATGCTATTTTTTCCCTGTATCTCAGTTCTCAAATTTTTATTTCATATCATTATACAGGTAACACAGCAGCGTTTGCACCATAATGCATTTCAAGAATAAACACGGAACCCCACTTTTGCTAGAAAATAGAATTGGAAAGGAGTGGTGATGCACAGACTTAAAAACCTCTAATAATCTGACATCTCCTACATAGACAGGAAGAATACTGAGTAATAACTGACCAGTCTGATGTGTGTAGAGGTTTGTGCTTGATCCGTAGCAGCCTGGTGTTTCTGATGCTGATTTAAACACATCTGTTGGTTTGAGGGTGTTTAATTCAGACAGTGTATTTCTATTTTAAGCCAGACACAGATGTGGTTCTGAGTCTTTTCTCAGCACAACTCAACTCAATTTGTACCAAAATACCAACAACTCCCTTTGCACTGCCTCAACAGAAAACTCTGTTTCAGGCCACATTTCACATTGATAGACCAGTGACTATTCTGTACTATATATCATACAGATCAGTGCTGATTTGGATGGTCCTTACGTTGTCATGACATTTTTTTCCCTCCCGCTGGTATCAGTGCTGTATAGCTGCCACCTATTGGTTTTTTTTCTTCAGTGTTGGAAAAGGGGTGGTGTAAATTAAAAGCAATGTCAAATCATATTTATTTTGTTTGGTATTTTTTCCTAAAGTTATAATTCTTAAGATTTGAATTGTATTAAATTCCATTTCAGATTATTTGTAATTATCTATCTATATAGCAGTTTTTCATATTTCCTGGCAGAGTTTGCCTGTGCCCTGTGATACTAAAATTGTCTTCTTTATTGAAACAGCATGATCTGATGTATCTTCAGTCCACAATTTTGTTGGCTGCAGGGTAAAAACAGATACTATAGTTGTTCTTCTGATGCATTCTGACAGAGTAGCTGCTCAAGGACATGGAACTGGGACCTGTATTATAAAAGTGTCCCTCTAGATCAACCAGGACTGAAATCTGAAGGATTATAACTTTAAATCACGTAAAACTGTTTTCCTCCTTAGGAACCTAGAAAAACATTTAAATTACATGCAATTTTTTCTTATTGCTAAACAATACTGAAATTGTCACCTAGTGTCATTTTTAGTGGAAGAGTCTAATGAGTTTACCAAATGATGATAGCCATTATGTGAGCCCTGGTTGCGTCCGAGAGAAGCAGATAGTGGACCTGCTGAGGCTGTCTTCATTCCTTATGAGATGAGCTGTCTGCCATGGTAGCCATTACATGACAAATGCCACTGCACTTAATGACAGAGAGGTAGTGGACAGAGATGTCTGAAAATTGGATTGGTGTTTGTGGAACAGCCAAAAGAAAGACCCAAAAGAGACAAGCAGCACAAGCAATGAAGATGAGGTTGTGGAGTAATAATTGTGGATTTGTGATTGAAAAGCAGGCAAGTAAAGGTCTGTTACCACAGGAAGCAAGGGGCTTAAATTCAGTCTAAAGCAGAAAAGGTAACCAAGACCAAACACACTAAGCTCTTTTCCTCTCCTGACCGTCATTCATCATGTACCTTTGTCCTTCATCTCACAAAAGCAGAACTCCACATTATACATTTGTCCCCTCACTGTAGGTAGATTTTCTTACCTTGCTGAAGCGTTTCTGAACAGTGTCCTCTTACTGTCCTGCCACCAGAGTCCAGATGAGAGGAAATACTGTATGAGCTGATAAAAATGTTGATAGACTTGCTTTTGAATTCATGACTAAATCACACTTCTGCTGTCAAAGAGTCTTGTGGTTGGTCTTGCACCACAATCTAACCTCATCAGAGGTCACTTGAAATACCACTGAGACCCTCCTTTTCAATCTGTCTCTGGTTCGAGAGTTTTATTGACAGCTTTAACAGCAGCCCAAATGAACTGAACCAAATACTCAAACACAAGCTTGTTTGAACAGGTTGGAGAGACCATGTGACTTACTTACCCGTAGATTGCTCTAATGCAACTCTTAACGAGACACCTCTAGCATCCCACACGGCATGTCAACAGGACCAAACAGCATTTTGGGCATATTATAAATCATTTATTGTTGATGATATATTTGGACCACAGTTCTTTTTCAGGAGTCTGCGTGCTGCTTCACTTGATTTCTCCATCTGAAGTGTCAAGCTCTCTGGTTAAAGCTCACAAAGAAATGTCTTTTTTAATATTATCTATAGAAAACTGGAACTTTCAGTCATAGGGTTGCTGATATTTTTTATATACGTCAGCAATGAGTTTCTCCATTGTAGGAGCTATAAGCCGACAAAAGAAGACATGCCATCACCTGTGAAGACAAGAACTCAACAGTAAAGTAACCTGAATGTCCCAATTAAGGGTACCTTTCCCTTAAAAGAACATTTTGCTTTTTGTTAGTTTTTTACCCTTTTAGCCTTTCAAGAATGTCCATCTCCTGTACTGTTTTGAACAAAGCAGCTGTTCCTCTTGTTGATTTATTTTTCTCTGTGTTTGTGTGGCTTTTTGTGTGTGAGAAGGAGAAAAATAGCAGCCATTCAAGGTAAAAATGTCACCCAGCATGAGGTGATTTCAGGACTTTCAGCAGACTCCATTCCACTAAAAAGTTCAGATGAGCTGCAATACAAAACTCTGCAAGGACTCATCAGGTGCAGCCATACAGGCAAGAAGCGTGCTGAAAGGACCCTATTGTGTGGACAAAAACACTATGTTGAAACAGTAATGATTACTGCACAAATAGGAATGCTTTAGTCTTTGTTGACCAGAGCACTTGCTGGGAAATGCTCTATTTTGACATGAGCTTCCCGGCTGAGTGCAATCAGGAGGTCAGAGGTCACAATCCCTGCTGCAGTAAGGCCCATAGAACCAATCTGAGGAAAGAAAACACCAAGGAAAGATGGGAAATGGAGAAGAAAAGGAATAATCCCATGGTGATGTAACATGAGGGTATGGGGTTGTGGTTTTTAAGAAGGCTATTTTATTGCCCACTCACTGAACCACTTTGCAGGATGTCAAAGAGTTTCTCTTTTTGTTCCCTCAGGGGGGTTTGATCAATACACCTCAGCTTTTGTTAGGGCTACCTGTGAAAGAGAGAGGCAAAGTGGAATACTTCTTTCAAAATCATAAGAAAATGATTCTGTGCAGAATAAAAAAAACACCCTCTCAATAAATGATCAGGCTGAGTGAATGGTTTGCACTGGGTTTTATGTGACTTAATTTTGATCTTGGTCACTTCTCACAACCATCAATGGGTGAGCTTAGTACTTAAGGTATTATTTGCATGCAGATTTCAGACTGTATGCATGTACAAAATCCGGGCTGTACTGTTATTTCTAAGAATTACGCCTAAGAATGTTTTAAAGAACCAAGTAAACATGTTCTTTGCTGAATGTGAGTAATAAAACATATTTATCAATCCTACTACCAGAAAAGTGTACGAGTAACCTTTAAGAAGCAGCTCTTAGGTGATCACAATTGTTTATTCTATAAATCCATATATTTATTTATTTATATATTGATGTTGGTAACACTTAATAGTACGGTTCACAATATGAGCAGTTACTGAGGAGCGACTGAGGAACGAATTAGGAATGATCTGATAGTTAATGGATCGTTAACGAGGAATTCCCGAACAACTGAATTGAGGAGTACAAAATAGATAATGATGACTTACTAGAGAACAGGCTGGGCGATACAATATTAATGCGTCAGGTAACATATAGTTCATTATTATCTGGGAAATGGAGTAACGACCTATTTCTTCATTTTCAGAGGGAGAAATCACAAGTGGCGCTAAAAAAACCCCATCTCATCCCCTCATCACGCTACATTGCTCGGAGCATATCTGAATAATTTTTCCCACTCCAGCCACTACAGTTCGCTCGCTCGCTGTATGTTAGGAAGAGGTGTTAATGATGCTAACAACCTTAAAAATAAATGTAATAAACAGAGAATTTGCCATTAAATAAGCCTTCTAGGATTTGATGGACCTCTGTGGAAAGGCAATAGTCCAAACACAAATTGCTCTAATAAAGTGTATGTGCATATTTACAAAAGTTCTTAACTGTAGCAAAATTAGTCTAAAAATAAATTGGGACTCATGAAAACTTTTATTCAATAAAAAGGGCAAGGAACTGATTATTTTTACATAGGATTTTACCTTTATTGATCCATTAACAAAAAATATATCCATAGGTAATCCAATGGGCAATGGGAGCACTGAACAGTCCTACTACACTAGACGAGAGGTTGGACAGAAACAATTCACAGACTTTAGCAAACTGTTTAGGGCCCTAAGTTGTAAGATGAATGGTTTCTTTTCCTGCATGTGGGCTCGCCAGAATTGTTTAGGTAAAAACAGGCAGAGGTCCTTGTTCATTAACATGTATTTCATCAATCTGAATATTCAACAAAAGCAAGAAAAAGATCACTGTTCACCTAACCTCAACAGAATGAACGCTTCATTCCAGTAGTGATGAACACACGATTACAGATGATAGTCAACATCATGCCACCTTAGCAGAGCCTCGCGTAGGTTAGTGTTAGTATTTTTTCAGAAACGCTCACTGCTTGACGCACACGCTTGCCAAGCTTGAAAAGACTTAAAGAATTAAATGAGAAAGCTCCGTACATCTGACGGAAAGGCCATTTGCCATTTACCAATAGACATGTCGTATTGGCCTGAGATTTTGAGTGGCATGTTAGCTGTCCAATAGCAAGCTAGAAAACGGAGCTACGGTCTGCTGCAGGAATGTAACTAATCCAGGTGAAATGAGTATTTACCAGGCCAAGCGCAAGCTAACACAGTAACACTATATGCTAACATTGTTTTCAACCTTTTAAGCAAGATTATTGTATTATTCTTGTTTTGTACAATTTTAGAGTAAAAAAAAGAAAGCACCATACAGAACTTTGGGCAACCCAAGAGATTTGAGCTCTCAGAAACTTTTACCAAGGCCTCAAACCTACAGAATTTTTTTAGGGCTATGGCTTGTTCGCAGTCACTGTCAGGAAAGGCCAAGTGATGCAAATTTCAAAGTTTTATAAAATACTCTGACTCCTCAAACCAACAATCAGCAGCCATGGGCTCCTCTAAGCAGCTGCCTAGCACTCTGAAAATTAAAGTTACTGATGCCCACAAAGCAGGAGAAGAGAAGACCAAGAAAACTTTGAGAGAGAACTGCTCGTGGGATTGCTAGGAAGACAAATCAAAATCCCCGTTTGACTGCAAATGACCTTCAGGAAAATTCAGCAGACTCTGGAGTGGTGGAGCACTGTTCTACTGTGCAGCGATACCTGCACACCTTCATGGAAGAGTCATCAAAAGAAAAACCTTTCCTGCATCTTCAACACAAAATTCAGCGTTGGATGTTTGCAAAGGAACATCTAGACAAGCGTGATGTGTCACGATCTCCCCCTCTCAGTGACTCTTCAATTGGACTCTTTGCTTCCTGCTTTATTTTGTCACTTACCTGTTGTGTGTTTGGTAATTTAACTTCCTGTCTTTCTGTTTAGTTTTGTTTTTTTCCACCTTTTATGATTGCTTGCCCCACCGTACTTGGTTTCACCTGTGTCTTATTGTCTTCCTCTCACTAGTGTATTCAAGTGTCTGTGTTCCCCTAATTCCTTGTCAGTTTGTCTGTGTTTGCTTCCTTGTGTTTCTCTGTGGTTTTTCTACCTACATTGGCTTATCTGTTTTGTTCCTGGTTTAGCTCCTCAGTTTTATTTTCTTGCCACTCGTATTCCAGGATTCCTTTCTGCCTTCCGCTCATTAAAGAGTCACTTCACTCATCCAGCCTGCCTCCATTTGGTTAAGAAATCACTGACCATTACATGGTGCATTTTGAGAACTAATCCTGTGGAATGATGAAGTTAAAATAGTTTATAATAATAATTTGAAAAGCTTTGTTTGGATCAAAAGAATTTCATGAAAAGAACACCTCTCCAACAACACGGGGTTGGATCGATCATACTTTGGGCTTGTGTCGTAGCAAGTGGCACAGGGAACATTTCACTGGTAGAGAGAAGAATTGACTCCATGAAATATCAGCAAATTCTGGGAGCAAACATCACACTGTCTGTAAAAAAGCTGAAGATGAAAAGAGGATGGATTCTACAACAGGATAATGATCCTAACACACCTCAAAATCCACAATGGACTACCTCAAGAGGGGCAAGCTGAAGGTTTTGCCATGGCCCTCACACTCCCTAGACCTAAACATCATGGAAAATCTGTGGATAGACCTCAAAAGAGCAGTGCATGCAAGACATTCCAAGAATCTCACACAACAAGAAGCCTTTTGCAGGAAAAATGGGCGAAAATCCCCTAAACAAGAACTGAAAGACTCTTAGCAGCTGCAAAAAGCATTGACAAGCTGTGGTACTTTCAAAAGGGGGTGATGATAAGTACTGACCATTCAGGATACACAAACTTTTGTTTCAGGTCCTTTTCCTTTTTTGTTATTTTGAAACTATAAAAGATGGAAACAAAAAAGTAATTGTGCTTAAAATATTTTTTAAAAATGTGTCATCTTTAACTTTATGGCTTTTGGAAATCAGATCATCTTTTACTCACTTAGCTATTCACAGTAAAATAAATATTGACCAGGGGTACCCAAACCTTTTCATTCCACTGTATTACCTTTCAATGTGAATATAATGACTAAAAAAATCTGAGAATCCTGCTGTCTCTCATTTGTTATTAAGGAATTCATCGTAAATTTTTCAGTAAAGACTCATTATCTACTCAGTTTGGTATGATGATGCTTTATTTTATTTTACTACACAGTATAAAGTACCACTTTACTTGAGAGGGCACAAAAGGGTAGGTAATGATTAGATAATTATGAAATAATGAGGACCTACTCAGTTTTATGTGTCACTTTACTTGGGGGTGCACAAAGAGTATAACTTATAAATAACTAAGGAATGAGTTGTTACTATTTGTGCCACTCAGCGGCTGATTCAGAGTTAATCAGCTATGACTTATGAAGAAAGTTGTCATTATCTCCATTCCACAAATAATTATGAATGATTCATTAGCTAATTACTCATTAATATATCTTCTCCCTCTCCCATATCTACTATATAGTCTTCAATTCAGGAACTCCTCACTAACAGTTTAATTAATTAGGTTGTTCCTGATTTGTTCCTCACTCGTTCCTCAGTAGCTACTCACAGTTTTGTGTACTGTATTTTAAAGTGTTACTATTGTTACTATTAAAATAATAATAAAAGTGAATTTCATTTGTGTTAAGTCCTTAATATCCTCATTAGCAAGTAACATACAATTAACAACAACTACATATATTTATCATGTATAAATATGTAAATGAAAGTAATAAAATAATAGGATAAAATTGGCCTAAAGGGAAACAAAAAGAAAACCTTACCAAATAGGAAATTCTGGTACACAAGGAGCATCACAGAAAGACAATTAATTTAGTTCAACACTGACAGACAATGATGATGCATGAAAAGTGATTCCATGTGAGGAGGAGTAGAAGTGAAGGATTTTATCATTTACCTATAGCCTAAAATTTCACTTTTAGCAGTTTGATAAATACAGGCCATCTTCTCTTAACTGCAACCAATGTTCATATTTAACACGCAGCTCTACTATAATAGCCCTATTAACTAGGCCTGTGCAAACTGCTCTACAGAATGACTTCCTCAATAACAATATTATTTAAGAACGGCTGGTTATCCTCAGCTTCCATGACTCTGATTTACTAGCTGTTTTCAATAAAGACAATTGCAAATGCTCGGCGAGGGTTGCAGCAATCAATCAAAACTCAACCTGAAACTCATTTATAAAGTGCTTTTATTTATTAGTAATATTTTTTATTTGTTTGTTGATTTATTTTTGACAGCTAAGCCAGGCCTCTACAGTCTTTTGAGTACCTGCCATGGAAACGTAAGAAAAAGATGTTTTCAAGGTATAACTTAAAACTATTGCCTTCCTCTGTTTTTCCTATGTCAGCGGTCAAATACATCACTCAGGCCAATCACAGACTCAGTATGAATGGCCCCACACACCTGTCTCACTAGCCTTGACTTGAATATGTGATAGGTAGAGGCACTTGTAGCCGTGTGTTTGATTCACAGAAATGTCCTCACAGTATAAAAATGGAAAAATAGAGGTATTTTTGTTTTTATTGTCCAGGTGGATACTGCCAAACAAATAATCATGTCATTAGTCTTCAGTATTGGCTTGTTAGGCAGTGACCCTTTTAAAGCAGTGTAAACAGACCCAGTATTATTAAGCAGAATGTTTGTTGTCGTGACATATGTAGTTCGCATTTGTATGCAAATAGATACAAAATTGAAGCATAATGTGGATGTCCTATTTTTGCTCTCTCTCTGCTGATTAAATAGTGCTGCCACAACCTCCTCAGCAATTTGTTCACCTGCTCTCAAGATTATTTTCAAGCAGTTTCCATTTTATTTAGCTTTGAGGAGTAAAGTGACACTAACAAAGTACCATTCGTTCTAAGTCAGAAATCAAAGCTTACAAATCACAGGTACAGTTAGTTAAATAAGTATTTGGACAGAGACAAAATGTTCATAATTTTTCCTCTGTATACCACCACAACGGATTTAAAATGAAGCCATCAAGATGTGATTGAAGTGAAGACTTTCAGCTTTAATTAAACTATCACATTTACCATTTAGGAATTGCAGCCATTTTTATACATAGACCCTCATTTTCAGAGGGTCATTGCTGTTTATTGATGATGCGACTGATGATAGAAGTGGCAGGATGAATTCTGAAGTGTACAGGGCTACACTCTCTGCTCAGATTCAGCCAAATGCTGTAAAACTGATAGAACAGTGCTTCACAGTACAGATGGATAATGACCCAAAACATACTGTGAATACAACCCAAGAGCTTATCAGGGCTAAGAATTGGAATATTCATCAATGGCCAAGTTAGTCACCTGACCTCCGCCCAACTTATTTCGCATAAGATACACTGGACATTCCTTTATGAAAGGAAAGGAGATAATACCATCCCACAATTCCTTTTGGCAGCAGAATTTAAAGCAATGCACCATTTGGCTGTTCACGAGAACAAATGAACATGACTGACAAGGGACTGACAAGATCATCATGTTTGATGCCGTTACTTATTACAATGTAACCTATGCTCTGTTTGCATTAGTTATATATCTTCCTTCTGAGCGTTGTAGTATTGCCAGTCTTTAGAAATATCATTAAATAATTTTACTTCAGTCATAGATGCCGAAACCTTTGCCTTAATAAAAGCAAGGGTTAAACTGGATCATCTCTTCAGCTACATACAAATCAGTGGTGGGAGAAGTATTCAGATCCTTTACTTAAGTAAAAGTACCCAAAAAAAAGTACCAGCAGTGTAAAAAATAAGTAAAAGTCCTGCATGAAAAATAAGACTTCAAAAAAAGTACATAAGTATTAGCAACCACATGTAATTAAAGCATTAAGTAAAAGTACTGGTTTGGTCCCTCAGTCTGTCTTTAAAGAAAAAGGGATATGAGAAGTTTTAAGCCAGCTGTTTTTAATTTAACATGTATGAAACTTAAGAATGATGATATGTACAGTAGTAGATTTATAGGCCTAACGTGTTAGGCCTATCTTGCATAAATTTAACAATTATTTTCATACAGTCATACAAATTGGGTTTCATGTGGATAAATATGAGTGGATAGGAGGCTGAGCGTGAGCAGCCATTCTCAATGTGACCACCATTTCGTTTCACTTTTATGACTGGAAACCTATATTTTTTTTTAATTTAAATTCCAACTTTGGTATTGAAATAATATTTTTTTAATAATTTGTCGCTGTCCATATGGCCTGCTTTAACAACAAGATAAGAACGCACAAGGTGAAGTATCTAAGATGTGCCTTTTGTAGTCCATCTTAAGAATATTGTAGTTTCACCATGACAGACCCACATCTATAACATCCGCTGTCGCATAATTACATAGCTTAGTGCAATTGCAGTTGGATTCTCTCAGCACCGCAGTTGTATTTTCTAAGTCCTTATGAACTGACATCTTTCCTTAACCTCATGACATTTTCCATCAAGGTCAAGGAAATGGGGTTAGGAAAGGAGATTTTTTTGACTTCAGCCAGAGACGAAATACTCTAGTGAGGGAAAGACAATGAGACACAGGTGGAACCAATCAGGGCGTGGCAGACAATCACAAAAGTGGGGAAAAAACACAAGGGCACGAAGCAAAAAAACCATATACATAAAAGGAAAGTGGTTTCAAAATAAAAACAGGAAGCACAGAGAAACTAAACAAGACACCAAGTGAAAATTGTCCTCAGGAGCAGGGCAGGATTTAACAACTTCTTCTTTGAAAGCCACACAAGGATATAGCAGAGCACAGTATGATATATTCACAGAGACTGATCAGAACCTCACATGTAGTGAAGGTACATACAGTATGAGGAAGAAAAAATAAGACATCTTTGCAGTGAGTGATAATATAAAAATCCAGTCTAAATTAACAAAGAGAGGGTATACGTTTTCCTGATGGGGTAAATACTATGGTTTCTGTTTTAATGTGAACTGTCAACATCATGTGTTACTTTTTTAGTTAATATGTTTGGTGAAAGGTCATGTTTTCTATTTTTATAATATCTCACTGTTTTCACTCTTGCCAATTTATTTCCTGACATGTTGCTGTTGTGTCATGCAATTTAACTTAACCATAGTTTTAGCTTAGTATCCACTTACTCTAATCTACTTAGGTGTTTAAACTTTTTAACTGTGTGTCACAGTGACAATACTGTTAGTGATTTATTCATCGAAATGAAGAGGGTCATGTAAGCAAATAATAATCATTTTAAAATGATAAGCAACTAAATACCATAGGCATTACTGAATATTTCATGTTGAGATTTAATTATCCCTGGATCTATAACACTGAAATATTTTATTTTGAAAACTAGCTATTGGTTTTCGGGTGGTGAAAACTTGATTTTAAGTATTTTAAGTTTTTTTTTCTTGTGTACACAGATCCCAATGTTCAAAAACTGTATTGAAATTGCTTTAATTAAATTAATAAAGAAAACTTTTTCCATTGTATTTTAAGAAAACCAGATGCATGGATCTCATAACTGACATAAGGCCCTATTTTAATCCTCCAAACACAATGACAAGTTCAATATTGGAGTTCTTGGGCACATGGACTGTGTGGGTGTTTACAAGAGCAATTGCTATTTCGATTCATGAAGGTGCAGCAGGATTGCAAAAGGACTGGGTGAAGGTGAATATAGATCAGATGGTGTGGTGATTAATAAATACACTCTCAGCCAGTCACATCACTAGTCTCATCAGTCTGAAACAGCTAAGCGAGTCAAAGTGACACATGTTGACAATTACTCAATAAATGAAAAAAATGTATTGTTGGTGCCTTGATGGTGCAGAGCAACACAGTGTAAATGTCAAGCCAAACTTGAAATGGTGTTCATATCTTTTTGAAAAATAAAAATAAATGGCAGGGCAACAGATTGAAGAGAAAAACAATGGGACTTAGGTTGCTAGTCAACATTGATAGGAAGTAGTGAGATAAATGTTTATGAGTGGCCCTTCCAGTGTATCAGGGCTCCATCGTGTTGCAGCAGAAGAAAACTGTGGAATAAGTTTGGTGAAGTGTAACTGCTTAATGTATGGGATACATTTAAGGAGAGGCACTGACTGAAATGGACAGTGATGACAACAGGACAAAGTGATAGGACTGAGAAGGCTCATGAAGTAGTCTGCTATGGTCTGAAGGAAATAGCCAATGTACACAGAGTTGATAGGCCTGAGGAGCTTAAGAAATTCTTCCCTTAAATTAAGCTTGAGGAGTTAAAGAGACTTCAAAGGCTGAGCTTCTCATCAGCTATCAAGAAAGAAGACTCGCCTTATAAAGAGTGAAAGGTTTAGGAGATCTTATGGGAGAGCCCATTATATCTGTGGGTACACCCTGACCAATATGAAGAAGCAAACTTGTCAGCATGAGTCCAAGATGCACTATGCTTGTTCTATGAGAGCAGCTGCAACTACAAGAGATTGTTGGGAACCCTGAAGCCACAGCCAAGACCAAAACAGTCCAGCTGCACCGAGACACCATGGCTGATACCAAGTATACACCTACTAGTAATCGAGCATCCCTGGAGTAGTGGAAGTGGGACAGCATCAGAGCAGCCTGTGAGCCAAAATGTGTCGGGTGTTGCTGTGGAAACTGCCAACCAGGAGGGAAGGAGATGACCCTGGTGGAAGAGAGAGAGAGCTTAAGGTCAGAAAAGAAGGTCTAACCTATTTTTATGGAGGATGCTCATAGCAGTCTCCACACTGGGATGCCAAGTATCTTTGGATAGAGGACCCAACCTCTCTTCCCAACAACAGGAATGGAGTTGAGGACACTTTTCAGAGAACAGAAAGACGGCTCAAGAGAAGGCGAGAGTGGCTATAAAGGGCAGGTCCACAAGATGTGTAAGCAGGGAGCAGCAAAGACGCACACACGAGGACTGATAGCTGGAAAAGACCGGTATGGTCTGTAAGCCACTTAGTGGCACAAAACCACCACTCAGTAACATCTCCAGTGCACCTTGTATCAAATAGTAGACATGAATGATCTTCTACTAAAAAGACAAGATTTTCTCAACACAATTAGAGCCATTCTGCTCAGGTTTAGAATGGGAGTGCATGCAGTTCTTGGAAATATTAGTACAATTCAGTGTGGCTAGAGAAGAAAGAAGTACATCTCAAGAGGTTCCTCTGGTGAGATAAGCAAGAAGAGGAGATAGGCAAGTAAGCTACACCATCATGAGAGTTAACAGTGGTGATAAGCCTGCTGGGTGCTTAGCAAAGCTAGCTATGCGAGAAACGGCTAGACTGACACAGTTCTCTCACCTAGAAGAGCCACACAGAGTCCTACAATAAGATAGCTATGTGAACGACAGCTTAACATCCCGCAATGACAGGGAAGACTGGACAAGGTCAAAGAGAAAGTTGAAGAGATACAGATTTCATAATCCTCTACAGAAAGCCAGTGGGTTGTCCCTCAAACCATGGGTCCTATCAGGGCACAGTGGGGGGCAGGAAAATGTAGCAGAGGACCTTGGGGCAGGAAAGTCAACTAAGAAAAACAAAACGTTGATACTCCCAGACCAAATGAGGGATAACATGGCCCTAGAGGAAGACAAGCTCCACATGATGACCTCAATCAACTTTTCAAAGAGGAAAGGGAAGATGTGAACAGGCCTGGACCGCTTGAAAGAGGAGGTGAGACAAAAGACACCCAACCCTCTGACCAAAAGGGAACTGCTAAACCATGTAGCTGTGCACTATGACCCAATTGGTTTTGTCATACATGCCAAGCAGAAGGGGGGAATTCTCATCAGAAAGGCATTTCAGGAAACTTGGAGTGGAAGTCTGACCTGAGACATGTGGGACAAACCACTCTCTGAAGGGCTCAGGGAGGAGGCTGACAAGCTGTCTGCGGAATATGTTGAGCCAAGCTAGAACAAAGCTAGATTAGTTGAATCCAAAGTCAAGCTATTGCCACTAGACAAGAAAGGTGATGCAGTCAAGCAAGATCTGTGGATCTCAATGAGAAGCCCATAGATGCTAGGATTCTGAGCCAAGAGGATTGCATAGAATATAAGTCCAAATTCTCTCCTGCTGGGACAGGCATGGCCATGGGGGGCACCAAGAGACTCTCAGTTTGAGTTATCCAGGCAAAGGTGAATAAGTTTTGGAAGAAGTGGTCCCAGCAGGACTAAATTTGTTTGTGAGGAACAAGTGGCACACAAGGGAGTGAAATGTTGCTATTGGGGACATTCTCGAGCTGGCTGGTCAGAACGCCTTAAGAAGTAATTACAAGCCTACCAGGGTGGTGAGTGTCAATGCTGATAAGAGAAGCATTGTGAGAGATCTAAATTTCCGGACATTCCCAAGCTACCCAGTCCAAGTGGTGAAGCTAGGTCACAAAACGGCCATGAGCAAGATTAAATAAGTAAGTAATCTATTGGTAAGATCCTACCACAGTTCTTAGGGATTTCTGGCGACTAGCTGTATTGCTTCGTGTCAAAGAACAAAAAAGGAGAGGAGAGGAGGAGCTGGCAACCTCGGGTCAAAAAACTTGAATTGGTGTTTCATGTCTGTTTGAAAAATAAAAAGGAATGGCAGGGGCAATTGATTGAAGACCAAAAAAAGGGAGGTTGCTAGGCAACAATGATGGGGAGTAGTGAGAGACATGTTTATGAGTGGCCATTCTGGTGTGCGAGCAATCTATAGAAAACTCGCACAGTGTCAGGACTCCATCGAGCTGCAGCAGAAGAAAACTGTGGAAAAAGTTTGGTGAAGTGCAGCTGCTTAATGTACATGATACATTGATACATTGAACAAACAGGAACGCAACACGAGGAAAGTAAACAGGAATCCTTCATCATTATAACTAACTGCATGGATGCTACTGGTATGTTAGCCATTTTTTGTGTAGGAATGCAATGTTCATTGACTTAAGTGTATTTGTCTGACAAATTATTTTATTGGTAATACATTTTAAGTTTGTGTAATCAGTGTGTGTACTTTTCTGTAAATTTCAGTTAAAAATAGTGTCCAGCAATGTGCACAGTTATGATATGCTAATTAACTATGTGCCCATATTACGTTATGCTAATCATGGTTAGCATGGTTATGCCTCTTTTTGCAAAATATGCCTCTTTTTGCAAAATATTCATGCCTAATTAGTTAAAAACATTTAAGTGAAGATTGAAAAAAGACTAATGGAGTTGTATCTTTGTTTTAATTAAAGGATAAAAGGGGTTGTGATAGTAATATTGTATATTAATATTGTATGCTTTCTTTTTTTCCCTATCTGTAAGGTTATCAACCTACTACATGAGCAACTGTTTTGAGGAAATCTCTAATAAACAAATAAAGAGTTGTTGAAATGGAGTTGGTCCATGCGTTCCCTGTGACTGGCTGAGACTTTTTTCAAGTTTGGGTAGGTGGTGATGCAAAAACTTCCAGAAGACTTGACAGTTGATAACCAAAGGCATGGAAGAGTGGATGTGAAGATCAAAGGCTTAAGGGGATGGAAACTGCAGATGCAGAGGAGAATAGGTGTAAATGTGTTAACACCAGAACTTTGATAAGAAGCACCAGTAAAGTATTTAATTGAGCAACAATCAACCATTTCAAATTAATCAAGTTAAATACAAAATAAATAAACCTCACACATCCTTAAAGATCAAAATGGCAGAGGAAAGACTTGTTAAAACACTGTATCAGCTTAAAAAGGAAAGAACTGTTGCTAAAACCTGCTTCACAACGCAGGCCAACTTCCTCAGTAGGCCTCCACCTGTGCACCGTGTGCTCTGTGCTGGGCACCAAAATATCACACAGCTGGGCAAAGCAAGTTTCAAGGTCAGGAAAACACCAAATTCTTGGAGCTCTGATTGTTGCGTTGCCATGAAATGGGGCCCAAAATGTAACCTGACAAGGTGTAGGTCTGATCATTTCCATTCAGAGTTGACTGCTTATTTTCAATCTTGAGTATTTATAGTCTTACAATTGAACACCAAATAGTTTTTCCTCTTTGAGAAATGCTAGGTTTTCTTTCCCTTTGAGCTTTTACTAAATAAATTTAATAAAACTAGGGAAAAAGGGAAAAGAAACTATACCAAAGAATCTGAGCTACTAATACAATGTCTCTATGATTTCATACTTGCTGGTTTTTTGTCTACAACATTTTATATTTTTGGTTTAGTTCTTTTATATTTAGCTAAATGTTAGAATATAGAGGATATACTGTAAACATAACTGTCATTTAAAACCACACACAAAAGCACACACAGAAGTTTGGTTTGTCAGTGTTTTGCAGCATTCACAGTTATTTGATTTCATTTGAAATGTTAAAAAATAGCTCATGTTTAAAGTCAGAGGACAGCAATCTGAAGGCCCTGCTAAATATTTCACTGAATCCATTGACATTCTTGATATTAAAGCAAATCATTTACTCATTCCTGAGTGTATTTCCAACATGATACTGTTTGTGCTGTTAGTGTGTTTGTATCATTGAGCTCTGCCAGTGCACTTTAATTTTAAAACAGGTAAAGTGTATTTATTATTTAACTTGATGTCTCCTATGAGACCATATTAATGCATGATTTTTTTAAAAAGGGTCATTTTCGCCTCCACTGAATTAAACACTAACAACACATGTAGCCTACTGAATAGAATGAACTACATATTCAGGAATCTGCCTCTGTCAGTTTATCTGCAGGCTAGAAGCTAATAATGAGCTTATGTTACACCAGGCAAGCAAATGTGACACCTCATTCCAAGGCCTTAGAGCTGGGCAGGCATGACAGGGAGTGTGTGAGTGTGTGCGTGCGTGCGTGTGTGTGTGTGTGTGTGTGTGTGTGTGTGTGTGTGTGTGTGTGTGTGTCTGCTTGTGTGTGTGAGTGAGTAAGGGTGAGAGATAGGGATTGGTTGGAGAGTTACAGGGAGGGTGTTTTCTGAAGGTGACCTTGACTTTGTCCTGTATTCTTCACCATTCTGCCTGCTTTCAAAAGAACTATCCTCGCTCTCTGTTTCTCAATATGCTAATATTCACACAGCCACACTGGCAAAAAAAAAAAATTGCTTTTCTTTTTTTTCCCTGCCTCCACACTGGATCATTCTGGGATGGCGGCAAAGCAGCAAGAGGCATATATTCATTATCTGTCATCATATTCATTTCTATGCTAATGAGAAACCTGTTCCTGATGAAAATCTGTTTTCAGTCCCTCAAACAGAAGTAAGTGGTGATCACGTATTGTTTGTTTTCAAGGTTTGACTTTAAATGAGAGACGACATGTCCAGCATTGTGCCATGCGCAGGCTATATTCCATAAATCATATTGTAACCCAAGCGGTACAATGCAAATACTAACCTGTTTGATCTGCAGCTCCCAGTGCAGTCTAAGCCTCTCAGCCCAGTGACATTACATTGATTAAACAATAAATGAACCAAGAGGGGGAGAAAATGCTGGTTTGATAACCATTGATTGATGGGGACAGCGAAAGCAATATCATGCTAAAAATGTTGTTTCTTTTCTTGAAATATTTTGAAAATGAATAATGAGCTTGTTGAGGAGGAAAAGGCTAAGCCAGCCCCCCCAGTCCATTTGATGTGTTGTCTGTTGAGAGGAATCAGACACAGCTCAGAGAAACGTGTTTTCTTCATGGCGGACTAATTTGAATTGTGACAGCAGTGGCACATGCAGAAACTAACATATTGGAAAAACAAGTTTGGTGGGCTTTCGCTAATCCAAGACCCAAACAGCCAAGGTCAATCAGCTGAGGAAATTATCCAATGAGTGAGATACACTGATTTAAATTATAATAATTATGATTGTAGGACATGTTGTAGGTGCAGCAACTTGTCAATTTTGGCTATCAGAAATAATTGATAATCAGATTTTATATACATTAAATCCACCTCAGGGCACCACCCTTAAAAAGGGAAGGATATATTTTAACTTGAATGTATGAGAAAGAATCAAAAAGAAATGTTCAAAAGTTACGCATTTATAATATTGTATTTCCTCATTGACAAACTGCATGTAAATTCAGTAACCAGACAATTTTTTTTTTGATCATATTACAGGTGTAATGGCATACAAAGGTGAAGAATATGGCTGTGAATTCCATAGTTGGAATTATTAATGCATTACAATTCCACCTGTAGATCATTTACTGCCGTGAGCACTCCCTTGTTTTTACACATGAAAATCATTTAACTTGTTCCAAGCACTACAGAACCTTTGAAAAGCTGTGAAATGCCTTCTGTGGCTCTGGGAGAGATTTGTAAAGTCTGAAAAAAAGTACTGTCATCAGGGTTAATTTTGATTTGGCTTATGACATTTTTTCCTGCATTATAAAAATGCAGGAAGAGCCTGCATTACAAGCTGGCATGTGGAGTTTGAAAGACCTGGGCGTTAACCAGGCAGGGATGGTCAAATGAAAGATGCCATTTAGTTTCATTAAGAGGAATAGGTACGATCCACTGTATTTTGTGCTTGCCCAATACTAGAGACTAAAAGTCAGGATATTTCAAACTGTGCTACTTCTATTTTGACCTTGTTTTTTAATCTCTCTTGTAAGTCCTCCAACTTTATGGACATTCTATACTGAATCACTGGAGCATCCCTTTAACAGCAGCAGAAAACACTTGCAATTTAGGTTTTATTTAGTGGATAGTGGTCTAGTGTCCTTTTACAGAGAGTCGAAGCCCTGAAATCACTTCCTAGCTAACCTCTGTTCTTATAGCTTTTGTAACTCAATGCAGTCTCTTATTTACGGTTTCTTTCATGTGTCTGTCTGAAAAAGTGAATTGAATTCCTGGTGTTAATTATCCAAAGTTCCAATGGAGTCTTTCCAATGCAGGAGCATGTGTATACAATGTCAATGGTTATCTTTTCCAAGACATCCACTAATGTTTTCCTCATGTCATCTTTCGTCACCTATTCTAAACCTGTTAGGATTGTCGTTGAAAGAGAATCTTTGATTGTTTTTGACAGACAATCAAAGGAATGTTATTGTTGCTCTGTTTCTGCTGCGGTATTTGAAAGAAAGTAATAACATTTACTCAATAACTGTATGCAAAGTATTGTCCAAATTTACCTACTTTTACTTCAGTGTAAATTAATACAACTACATTAATTGTAAATCAGTATTTTTACATGGCAGTATTGTTACTTTCACCAAACTAAAGGATTTGTATACCTTTTGTATCTCTGGTCTGCTGAATGTGTAAATTCTAACTAGCTAAAGAGATACAGTAACTGTTTGCATTCCGCAGAGAAAGTGATAAAATATTTTCAGATAATTTGTTTTCAACTTTCACTCCACCATTTAAAACATCAATTAATGCAGTTTCAATTAAACAACAATAGTACATTTTTTTATTGAAAGACAAATTGAGTTAACCACACAATATACTGCTGGGCAAGTTTATATTGTAGAGCTGTAAGTTTGTGTAATTTGCATTATTGTAGATCTAGGGTTTCTGATTCTACAACAGAATTTCCAGTTTCCAGAAACTCTCAAAACTTCAAACCATTACCATTAGTGGTTTGACGTTTAGAGCTATTCATGTGACTGAATTCACTCCCCTGATATGTGTTGAATAGTCATTGTACCTGGGGCCATGTGGCTTTAACATTGTTGAATAAATATTCAGCTCTGCTGGCAATTGGCTGAAGGAAGTTTCAGAACGCGCCAGAAGCTCACTTACTTCATGCAATTATTTCTATACCACTTGGCTCCATATTGAAAGAATGAATATAGGTCTATATTTCCTCTGAATGCTGTCGTTTAAGAAGCTTTTTATGTGAGTAATAAAGCAGGGGCCGCCACCCTCTGTCACTAAGGAGTGAATCATTTCCCAGGGCAGGGAAAACATCTGTTCCTAATTGAAGAGCCTGCTTGATGAGAAATAGTGGCTTTTCAAATGATAATCTAGGATAGAAAAGGTTGAAATCGGGTCCGCAGTGTAGAGGAACTAGATAATGATGCTTCAGATATGTAAAGAGAAGGGGAAGTGAGGGCTCTGTACGCGCTTAGTAGAATGCTCCTTCCCTTCACTGTGCTATTCAGCTTCATCTGAGTCGTCAGTTTGGACCAGATGTGTGAAACCGTTTTACACAAATTGCTTCAATTACCTGTGTGGCAATAACAATAATGCTAACAGATAATTATGAGCATAGAACCTACTGATTCTCAGTAGACATATGACACACGCACACACGCGCACACACACATACACAGACAAGCAAAGGGAACAGTTTGTTGGTTTCAAGGTAAAGGTTTGGGGAAAACACAACAATGAGTAAGGAGTCTACATATATGAGCTACCTACATGTTTATGACGTTATTATTAGTCTTACTTCTATTATTATTACTTCTTTACGTCTCTCTCTCACTCTCCCCCTCTCTCTCTCTCTCCCTCTTTCTCTCTCTCTCTCCCTTACCACTGTCACCAAGTGCTTGCTCATGGAAGAATCTCTCTCTAAATAATAATATGAAAAGTACAGTCTGGAACTGCTCTACACCAATCAGCCAAAACATCAAAACCAGTTACCAGTTTTAATGTTTTGGCTGAATGATACACCATTCTTTATATACTACATACAGTTACATGGGGGTACTCTGGTCATAATTTCTGTTACTGTTAATAGTTAAGCAAGTAAAAGGTGACCTGATTTCCAAAAGAGAAAAAATTAAAGATGATACATTTCTTTAATATTTTAAGCATGATTACTTTTTATTTCCATCTTTTACAGTTTCAAAATAACAAAAAAGGAAAAGGGCCCAAAAAAAACGTTTTGGCACCTTGCATAGTCGGTACTTAGTAACACCCCCTTTGACGAGTTTCACAACTTTAAACGCTTTTTGTAGCAGCTAATACTCATTCTCTCGCAAAAGGCTTCGAGTTCTGTGAGATTCTTGGACTGTCTTGCAGTCACTGCTCTTTTGAGGTCTACCCGCAGATTTTTGATGACATTTAGGTTCGGGGACTCTGAGGGGCATGGTTAAACCTTAAGGTTGCTCCTCTTGAGGAAGTCCAATGTGGATTCTGGGGTGCATTAGGATCATTATCCTATTGAAGAAGCCCTCCTCTTTTCATCTTCAGCTTTTTTACAAATGGTGCTCCCAGAATTTGCTGGTATTTCATTGAATTCATTCTTCCCTCTACCAGTGAAATGTTCTCCATGACATACGCTACAACACAAACCCAAAGCATGATCGATCCACCCATGTGCTTAACCCCTGAGTTTGCTGAATTTTCCGCAAGGTCATTTGCAGTCAAACGGGGGTTTTGATTTGCCTTTCTAGCAATCCCACGAGCAGTTATCTTGGAAAGTTTTCTTGGTCTTCCAGATCTCAACTTGACCTCCACCGTTCCTGTTAATTGCCATTTATTTAATCGCAATACAAACTGAGGAAAAAGCTACCTCAAAACACTTCTTGCTATCTTCTTATACTCTTCTCCTGCTTTGTGGGCATCAGTTACTTTAATTTTCAGATTGCTAGGCAGCTGCTTAGAGGAGCCCATGACTGCTGATTGTTGGGACAACGTTTGAAGAGTCAGAGTGTTTTATAAAGCTTTGAAATTTGCATCACTTGGCCTTTCTTAACAATGACTTTGAACTTGCCATAGCCCTAACAAGCTAATTAAGGTCTGAGCTCAAATCTCTTGGGGTGCCCAGACTTTTGTATGGAGCTCCTTTCCTTTTTTCATTCTAAAATTGTGTATGTCTGTTATGATTTGGCCTTATATAAATTAAATGAACTTGACTTGAAAAATGTAACATAATGAATGAATTATCATACGCATCACTTTGTACCAGAGACCATGAGAAACACATCACTTTTACTTTACATCCTTGCAAGACGTAGATGTTGTCTTTCTAAATTCAGTGACAATAAAACCATGTACTATAAAATTCTGTACTATCATGAGAACAGTATCCTTTAATATCTTCAACCTTTCAAATACATAGTATGTTTAGAAATATAATAGGAAAAAATGCTGCCACTGATATATGTTACAATAGGCATTAGATGTTAGTAGAATAGAACGTAGTCTGGAATTCTTTTTTTTTTAATTATTTATATAAAAATCAAGTATTTGAGTAGATTTGATTCATGATTAACTATTGAAGTTTTAAGTAGTTTATTTTTGGTTTCACTATTGCTAATTTTTATTTCAAGATGTCCTTTTCCCAAATCTATTTTTAATAGACAATGGCATTTTCAAAATGACTTTTTTTTAATGTCAGAATCAGAAAAATGTATTGATCCCCGCAGGGAAGTTGCTTTGTTACTATTGTAAAACATGGTACGAAAGTCCTGAGAGGCAAGGGAGAAAAATAATCTCAACTGGCAAATCTTTTTTTCACTTGTTTTCACAGATGAAAAAAAATTTAACTTTAAAAAATGTATCCTGACAGAACATTTTTCACGTTCTTAAGTCATAAACTCAGGAGAGAAAACAATTTAGATCAGACTTACAAAAGTACGAAAGTAAAAAATACAATAAAGTAATAATAAATACACAGTGAATAGAAAAAGGCACAAATGTAAATGTGCAAAAAGTAATGTGCAAAGTAGAATCTCCAGGCCTCTTAACATTTGCAATCAGTAGGTCCAGGGTCTGGTCTCCTCTGGTAGTGCAGTCGTCAAACTGAGTGAAAGTGGGGAGAGTCTTGTCCAGTTGAAGGCCCCCGGCAGTACAAAAACAAACAAACAAAACAAACAAACAAAAAAAAAAAACATACTTATACATACATACTTACATATCAGGGAAGAGCCGGCTATGTGACAGGCTGTTGCCATGGACCAAATTTTACTTGTGCAGTGTACAATACCTACTTGTATACTATTTTAGGGGGTTCTTTGAATAGATTTTATTTAGTAAATCCAAGCTCAGAGGGTGCTTGTGTTCTTTAATGATTTTTTTTCAAATTTTTTACTCAGTACTGAGTATTTCAAGAGGCACAAAGGACCAATATTTGGGAGATGTTTTTCTTTTATGATAAGGCATTCCTCCTGTGTCATTGTACTGAACATTTCTCCAGCAGCTTTTATCCAGTTTTCATCACATCCTCTGTCTTGGAGGTCTTCTGTCTAGAAAATGTGTCAAAGCATCTAAGCCATCTTGATATTCAACATTGGTAAATAAATTCTCTATATGTGTACCTGATGCATCACTGCTTAGATCATCCACTCTCTTTAAGATGTTGAATGGAAGAGATGGTATAAAAGGGCTTTAATAAATACTCAACATAACCAGAGATGTTTTATGCTAGTGAGCCAATGGCGGAAACAAACTGGTCTTCCAGGTGGATTTACAAGGCTTATGTGAATTTTGGTAGGATATAGATGTAACAGGTGTTGGGATGAGAGAATTCAAACTCCTTTTTTTGTTAATTATCCTGCTTCCAGAAAAACGTCAAGTTTCCCATCAATTTCGTTTTTATGATTAAGAGTTGCGTCTCTCTCTATTCTTACATAATACAGTAAATGGGATCCAACGACACACTGTCTTCCCTCTTCTTTGACATAGTGAATATGATTAAGTATGCAAATGGCACTACCTTTATCAGCAGGTTTTACAAAAATGCTGGCATCATTATTTAGCTCTGCCAATGCCAATTATATGCCTTATACTCCCTCCTCTTATTCAAAATGTACATGACATCTCTTTCCACAAGTCTACAGTATGTATCTATGCATGTATTTTGAAATGTTCAGGGACAAAAGTGGACTTTGCCCAAAAGGGGGAAAAACCTTATTAAGACTATTATCTTGTTCTGAGCTGGACAAAGAGCTAGAGGAAATATTTTGAACAGGACTAGATTCAGTGTAAGTGGAGGGTGCATTTATTGAGATTTCATTACAAATATTCTTGAAAGTAAAAATCTTAACCTTAAATCACCTGAGGTTTTTGCAAAGGTCACAATGAGTGGTGGGGACGAAATTAAGACCCTTACATAGAGCAAACTCACATTCTGGCGATGTCTCTGATATCAGATGGAGATCCCCTTTGTTCTCAGCCTAACTTTTCCCGCTGTGCCAGGGGTTCACTTTCTGTAGTTTATAGTCATCCGAATCCCCTTTAAACATATCAATTCTGGTGGATTGTATTCCATTTCAAGGTCTTCTTTGTATCTGAGAAAATTGCTTCCGATGGCAGTAAGTCTTTCCATGTTGGAAATTTGCAGACAGCTTTGTCCTGACAGCTTGTATTTCACCATGGATCGTAGAAAGTTGATCATAGCTTCTTGGATTATCAGTGCCCCTAGGTCAAGCAAACATTTTTTGAAGCTAATATGTACAAGTTCTTGAAATCAAGCTAGCACTATCATGAGACTTGGAGGCAAATTACTCCACTCCTCCCACCTCTCCCTCTCCCTGCTCATTATGCTCCGCCCAGCCCTTCACTTCCAGTACATCCTCGTCGTATACACTGTCTCAGCTAATTTTAAAATTATTTCACAATTACAAATTTGTAGCTTTATTCAGAATCAAAGTAGTTACCTCTTTGTCACATTTCACAGATAAAACGTTTATTCCTTCATAGAGGCAATAAATAATTTCTTAGCCAGGGTTTTGCTGAATTTAACCTTGCAAGTACCATGTCCTCAGACTATCTGACATTTATGGAATAATGACTTCAATCTCACATTGGATGAAAAAACATGGGCAGAAACATGGCATTCTGCGAAGGAAATCTCCATATGCAATAGAACCAGAGAAACTCAGTTTAGAATTTTGCATCATTTACAGATTACCCCCCAGCTGAGACACAGGTTGAATCCAAGTCTCGTAGAAATGTGCTCAAAATGTCAAGTGGCGCTGTGGAAATTCGCAAAGTGACATTTTTGGGGCATAAGGTGATATATTCACTTATTGACTGATCTTTATTTATTTTTGTGTTGTGTTTTCTGAGCCTTATTTTAATCTCAGATGTTTAGTTGTTGCATCATTATTGACTGTAATGGACTGATCTTTTCCCTATTAATACTTTACATACACGCAAAGATGCTATGACATTTTCCACGGCATGTTTGAGATTGTGTGCAATTATTTCCAACCAAAATGTGTTAAGTTGTGCTCCAGTATCCCCTATTGTTGATAATTCGATAAGTTGTGTGTTACTGGTTTTAATGTTGCGGCTGAAAGGTGCAGATTGATGGGCAAAAATGGCATTTTCCATTTATAAGTAAGTGTACAACACAGGGGTTTAAATACTTTTTGAAGTCACTGTACCTTTTTGATTGCTTTGAGATGCTTATCACCCAGGGTAGGTCGGATGGTTAACCACACCTGTCATCATAAAGCTTATCAGCCTATCGGTATTTATACATTTATTTAGGTGTGGTGCCCAACTTTAAGCCTTTTGACCATCCAACTTGGATCGAAACATTGTCTTTTTTAATAGGTTTCTATCACATCTGGCTCAGCCAGTGACCTCCGGGAAAGACTGGATGATATCCATGAACAGAATGGTGACGGCTGGAGAAACAGCGGACAGCACGGGAAGACTGCAACCGGGGCAGCAAGGGCTAGCACCCCCAACTGCAGCTCCTGAGAAGGAGCACCCAAGCAAGCTATGAAAAACCCTTCTGAAACATACCCCCCAGTGATTCCTGAGAGGGGAGGGTGAATGAGAATGCCAAAAAGACGAACCTATTGGCAAAGACCAAAGCAAATGGACAATTGACTATGAGTGCAGTCTGTATTTGTGCGGGAAGTTGGAACAGTGTCAGGTGAAGTGGCCTGCAACTAACAAGATGGAGTGGCTCCAATTGGATGAGGATGTAGACAAGACCCTGGAGGTGACATCAAAGGGAGATGCTAACCAGAAACTCCAGACTATGTGCACCCTCATAATGAACATAGGCGCAGAACGATTTGGCACCAAGGAAAAGTGTGGTACACCTAGTGCAGTGAGGCCAAACCTGCGGGTGCTCAAGATCTGCCAGCTGAGACAAGAACTGAAATCCCTGAGGCGTCAGTTTAAGTTGGCCAAGGAGGAGGAGAGAAAGGCCCTGCCAGAACTCACAGAGATTACAAGGAAGAGTCTCATCATGCTCAGGAAGGCAGAGTGGCCCCAAAAGAATGGCAAGGAGAGGGCCCGAAAGTGCAGCGCAATCATCACCAATCCCTTTGGTTTCACAAAGACACTACTGGGGCAGAAGTGAAGCTGCCACCTCACTTGTTCGGTAGAGGAGATCAACCACCATCTCAACATCACCTTCAGTGACACATCAAGCAAGACCTCGGCCCATGTGATGCTCTAGTGAAACCTCCAGAATTGGTGACCAAATTCAACATCTCTGGGCCCACCCCGAAAGAGGTCAAAGAAGTAGTAAGGGCTGCAAGAGCAAGTTCCATCCCTGGGCCCAGCAGCGTACCCTATAAGGTCCACAAGCAGTGCCCAAGGCTCATAGAGCAACTCTGGAAGATCTTAAGGTGATCTGGCAGAGAGGAAAAGTTGCTGCCCATTCTGGATACCGAAAAAAGAGGATTCAAGTAACATCGACCAGTTTCGTATCATCTCGCTGCTCAGCGTCAAAGGGAAGATCTTCTCCAAGATTATGTCCCAATGGCTAATTGAATTCCTCTTGAAGAACATATACATAGACACCTCAGTACAGAAGGGGGAAGTCCTTGGTGTACCAGGATGCCTAGACCACACAAGAGTGGTGACCCAGCTGATCCAGGAGGCAAGGGAAAGCAGAGGAGACCTTACAGTACTCTGGCTAGACCTATCCAACACCAGGTTGAGAGTCTCCTCAGCGGCATTAACATCAGCCTGGCAACAGCTAGAGAGCATAATCACCGTCTGCATTTCTGCGCCACTCTTCTCATTGGCCAGGAACATGATTGTCAAATCAGTGCATGTGCAATGTAGAGGCCCCATGGCAAGATCTGGTATGCGGCAGCACCCCATAAGAGCATTCATGGACGACCTGGTTGGGGCTCTCTCTGTCCCTATGCAGCATTGCCCTTTATGGGCATTCCACCAAGCTGCAACTCCCCATCAGTGGCTTTTCAGAGTAGTTCAAGGTCACTCAAGCCAGGGAGATTATGATGTACCGAGATTCCTCTGATGCTAAAATCGCCTCAGCAGGGATCCTCGTAAAGACAGGGAGGAAGTGGCAGGCACAGGAAGCTGCTGACAGAGCAGAGGCAAGGCTGCGGCACATCATTTTGGTCAGCAATGTGGCAGTGGAGCGGGCAGAACTGGGACTCCCTCCCACGGGCTTTGTCTGCCCGTGGGAGGGAGTAAACTGGTTCAGGTGTATTAGTCGGTTCAGGATGAGGTACAAGCAGAAGCGGAGGAAGAGTGCTGTAGCAAGATGGTCTGCATGTACAAACGAGGAATGGACTAGGTGGGAGCATGTGGAACAGCGTATGATCACCTGGTCAGAGCTTTGGCGGGCCAAACCCTTGCGCATCAAGTTTCTCATCCAATCAGTCTATGACGTTCTCCCAAGCCCCGCCAATCTGCATTGCTGGGGCATGGCAGACACTCCAGCATGCCAACTGTGCCAGAAGAGAGGCACCTTGGAGCTTGTCCTCAGTTGCTGCCCGAAGGCACTGGGGGATGGGCGATACCGCTGGCACCATGACCAAGTGTTAAAGTTGTTCTGATACAATCGGCACAGCGATTCAAAACAGTAAGAATCAGCACACCCCGAAACAGTCCATCACTTTCATCAGAGCTGGGGAGAAGGCACAACATTGACCCAGCTCCTCAGGAGGGCTTTTTGCCACTGCACGGGACTAGACGCTCCAAGTTTACCTAGGAAGGCAGCTCAAGTTCCCAGAGAACATTGCAGCCATTTCACTCCGTCCAGACATGGTGTTAACATCAGAGTATACAAAGCAACTGGTCCTGCTGGAAATTACTGTGTCCTGAGAAGACCAGATTGAAAAGATGAACAAACGCAAAAGGGCAAAATACGTAGAGTTGGTAATAGAGTGCAGGAGCAATGACTGGAGATTCCACAGGGAGCCTGTCAAAGTTGGGTGCGGGGGCTTTGCTGGCCATTCGTTACAGCAAACTCTCAAGCTCCTTGAAGTTAGAGGACTGCAGTGCAGAAGGGCCATTTAGAACATCTTGGAGGCTGCTGAAAAGACCTCACGGTGGGGGGGATTCATGGAGTAGTACGCCACTTGGACACAAGTCAGGAACTGGGTCACCAAGGGTGTCTAATGATTAAAGACCCGAAACACCCTATGACTCCGGGTTTATCACTGATGATGTGTCCAAGTAGCCCCTGAAGGTGTATTCCAGAACTGTGGCCTGGAGTAAGTGTGCAGGTGTTACTTTTTTCATTGATGCTGCTTTTCAATAGCCTTGCACCATTATCTGATGTGCATAGAATTATACCTCTTCACTTCACTACTAGTTTACCACCAAAAAAACAAGAGGTCATACAAAGCAGTTATCCACACAATAATCTGCCAAACAGCTACAACATCAACAAAACTTCAGTACCAACGTGGGCACGCACCTCAGATTTTTATTAATGACCAAGATTGACTACAGTGCATGGCACTCAGTAAAGCACATACCTCCGCAAAAGCTAAACAATCCTACATGTCTGTCTAGCTCTTATTATAGAAAAATAAAAAAGGAAGTAGACTGATAACATAAATGATTTATTTGTAATAAAACATAGTAAGTCATAAATAGTAAACTGTGAAATGCCGATTCACCATTTTTTTTCCACCAGATTATTATCTGGATCTGCACCAAATTGTACAAATTCAATGATCTCAACACCATAAATATGTCTTATTTTTTACATCAAGAACCGCACATTACTTCCTGAGAAATTGAATTGAATGTTGAACAATGCCCTATCTCACAAAGTTAAAGGAAAGTGTTAAAAAAAAAAATACCCGGATCCAGCCCTTTGAATGATAAGCACCAAAATTGCATGGGTTCTTCCCTGGCCCGTGCCCCATCTCTTCACCAAATGTGGTGCAAATTGGTTAAGTGCTTTTTGCTTAATCCTCTAAACAAATAAAAAAAACCCACCAACGAAACAGGCACGGGTGAAAACATAACCTCCTTGGTGGAGGTAATAACAACAGCAATATTGCCAGCTTATCCAGATATCCACCACACACTTTACTGTCCCTACTCACATGCACACAGAAATGCACACATTCTTTTGAACTTTAACTCTGTAAGAACAAACAAAAACCAAGTTTGACAAATTTGCGCATGTGACAGATGTAACATGCAATAGAAAAAATTTGGGGGGTGTGAAAATTCTTATAAAAATCCTCTATACAGATGAGAAGCCCTGACCAACTAAATATCTGACTGATTGTTAACCTGTATTTTTACTGTTAGTGTTTTGAATATATTTAATGCAGTTTGAAAAGAGTACATTAAAAAAATTACATTGTCCATACTGCGAGCTCGCTGACTATGCATGCGCCAGACAAATAAACTGGATGCTCATTTCGTGCACTTTATGTATGTACTGTTTGTTTCTCGTCCTTGGTCCAAGCCTTGTTAAGCGGTTGCACGCATTGTTTGTTTTTCTGACTTTTTCATGTTGTTCAGCCAAATACAAGAAACAAAGGACCACTTCTTGCCGTCAGGAGCATCATATTTTCGAGTGTGCATGTGTTTAACATGTCCATGTACTCATACCCCTAATTGTAGTACGAGTAGAAGTGCGTTCACATCCACAGTTTGCATCCATCTGTGGGCAAGCAGAAACCATGAACTGGAATTAAGACATAACACACAAGTACAGACAACCATAATGTGCTTAAACTGATAACACACAAAAAATTATAATCTTTGGTGTCTTTACTGAATGTAGCTATTAAACATTTATAGTGATAGTGGAAAAAGTCAGTGAACACTTGGATTTAACAACTGGTCATACCTCCTTTGGCGGCCATAAGCTCAAACAAATTCATTTAGTAGATTTATTTCAGTGTTTAGGGCCATTGTCCTGCTGCATCACTCAACTTGTAATTAGCCTCAGCTGGCAACCACCCTGATATTTTCCTGTAAGACACTTTGATGAACTTGGGAATTCATTTACCCTTCCATAATGGCAAGCTGTCCAGGCCCAGAAGCCACAAAGCAGCTTCAAATCATGACGCTCCCTCCACTGGTGTCCTGCCATGGACACCATGCTCCATTCAACCATAAACCATGATTTTCGTTTGGTAGACTCATGAACAGAGATGTTTGCCAGCTACAGTTATTCCTTTAAGCCTCTAATTATTACTCTGGGGCTCTTTGTTTTACCTCATTGATCACTGTGTGTTGTGCTTTTGGAGTCATCTTAGCTGGGAATCCCACTTCTAAGGAGAGTAACCACAGAGCTAAAGCATCTCTTTTGAATCACTCATTTATACACTGTTTGTCTAACTTTGGACTGATGAATATCTAAACTCTTTGAGATGACTCTGTAACCCTCTCCAGCTTTATGTAAATCAACAATTCTGGATCCTAAGTCTTCTGAGATCTCTTTTTAGTGAGGCATGGTTCACATCAGTGGATGCTTCTTGTCAATAGCAAATTCAAAGTCAAACTAGCTCTAACCCACACCTCCAATCTTGCTTCATCGATTGGACTGAAGCTTTGCTAACTCCTGGCTCCAGTTAGCTTTTGTTGATGTCAGTAGCCGAGGGGTTCACATACTTTTTCCAACCAACAGTGTGAATGTTTGCGTGATGTAATCAATATAGAGAGGAACAATACAATGATTCATGTGTTATTAGTTAAAAGATTGTGTTTGTTCATAATTGTAACTTAGATGATAAGTTACATATTTTAAGGCAAATTTAGGCATACAAGCAGGTAATTCGAAAGCTGTATTACAGCTGCAGACTGATACGATGGCTTTCTTACATGAGAATTCTAGCCCATCTACATTTTCATATAAAATAATTGAGTAATATGGAGGTTAAACACAGATCACAGATTGCCCTTATAGCATTTTAATAGACTCTCTCTCTATTCAATCAGGGTGGAGGTGAAGGAAGGAGGGGATAAGGATTCAAATCGCAGGTGGAGCTCAACCTCAATGAAAGTTATGGCAAAATAAGTGAGGTTTTACTGATACATGACTTTCACATTCCTACCCACTGCAAATATCATAAAATGGTTTAATTTGTCGCTACCACACCCACGTGATAACAACAGACAATGCTCCACCGGTCATGGCCCTGCTTTGACTATAGACCACACCACTATCTCACCAACTGACCATGCCCCCCTGCCAGAAACAGACCATGCCCTCATGACAATGCTCCCAGGCCACACCCCTGTTACGTGTCTTGTGACATTAACATACCATGTACCCAGGTCATGTCCCTGTTGGGCCAGATGACCACACCCCTCTGACAGCAACAACCGCCAGGAACAGACCCTACCAACTGTGATGACAGTAGGCCCCGTGCCTTGTGAAAAGTCTCCCAACAAACCTTTTGCCCAGGTACCATCTGTTACACCAGCTTAGACTGAATAGAGTAGTAGTTAAAATCTCTGCTTGGGCTTGATTATATGACCGCAATGTTCCCACCCACTCAGTTGCTGCAAACGGCCTACCTTGAATAATGCAGTGAAACTCCTCATGCCACGCCCCTGTTAGGGCTACAGATCATGCCCCTTTTGACATCAACAGCCCACATTCCCAGGTCACGCCCCTGACAAATGACAGAAGTACAATAATGTAGGCAAATGTTAAGGACAAATATTTAACTATGACTGTTTAATGTAAAGAGATTAATAGTTTAAATGAGAAGAATAAATAGCTGAGAATTAAAATTTGTTTGAACATGCAGAGATTCACAAATAGCATCTTTGAACAATGAGTCATTGTGAGATTTTGAAACTAATCAGAAGTTTTAACAAGAATAAACCTCTCTTCCATTCATTTCCATGGAAATAGCTAATTTTCCTTTTACATACATGACACTACACATAAAAACTCCACAGAAACATTCATAAAAACGCGTTGACTGTATATATGTAACACACAGTATCACAAACACACACACACACACACAAAATGTGCTCTCGTACAACCCCTGGGGTTTGATCACCTCGGGCCTTGTGGTAGTCAGAGCTTTTAGTGGTTTGCCTGACAGCTACTTTTACCATTTGATGAAGCATTTCTCAACCATTTTGTGATTGCCCAGTGTGTGATTGCCTGCCTCTGTCTTTCCAGGGCGGTACAAGAGTGTGAATTATGTACCTCAAGACTTCTATTCTTGGTTTAACTCGCTGCTTTAAACTGAGGTTTCACCCCAAAGCCCCAGCGCTCCAAGCTGGGACACTCTAATAACCACCCCCATAAATGGACAGTAAATCTGAGGCAGTATAAAACACAATCTTATGAGAGGCAATCATTTGGAAGCGCTCACTTCCCCGTGGCCTCAACATATCCTCTGTCTTTTTTTCTATCTCACTGTACCTGCCTGTCTCCCTCTCTATCCCCACTACTTCATTTTCTCTCCTCCTTTTGCTCTACTCACTTCCCCGCTGCATGAGTTCTCATCAAAATTACTGCAGGCACCGCTGCAGAATCTGAACTACACCTACAGGCTTGACTGGAAAGGTCAACAAGCTGCTTAAAATGAAGAATAGTGCAGGAATAATCTGCTCTCTCCATCTCCTCTTTCTTCTCTTCTTCCCCTCTCCACAGTGTTTTTTATCCTCTTTACATTTTTCCAGTATGCCCAGGTGACGCAGTTTTTCTGCAGTATGCGTAGTACTGTGTTGATTTCTTCATTGCTTATCAGTCTATTTGTCTTTTATGTCTGTTTTACTATCTGTATCTCTTTCCACACCTTTTCAACCCCCCCCCTTTAATCTTGGCTCTTCTTTGCCCTCTTTGTCTTTTACCTCCTTCTCTTTCTCTCCACTCCTGCTGGATATATAGGTGTTCTTACTACCTGAGACAAACTGAGTGTATTGACGCTATGAATCTGCTTCGTAGTGGCCATTCTTCTTTTCATCTGCTTTGTGCTTTTATTCCCCCCTTTGCTTGGTTTTTACTCTCTCACTCTTGTACATTTTTTTTCTCTGTCCTTCGCTGCTTTGGCTTCCCCCTCCCGTGCTTTTCCTTACACTCTGGCTCTGGCTGGATGTGGTTTTGAATATCAAACAGGTTATCTGCTTTCGTCTTCAGCCACTTAGGGAAAATAATGGAAGCAAAAGTTAAAAATGACACTGATTTACTCTTCGCTTTCACAAATAGAATTCTGCCTGCCTCTCCTCGTGTCCAGGTACAGCAGGGTTTTATGCAAAAGCTTCAAGGTAGAGACTTACAATATCGACCATTGCACCCATATGTGACAGTTGAACAAAAAAAACAAAAACTGTCGCCACAAAGTTGGAAGGCACACTATGGTCCAAAAAAACAGTGCCACGAAACGCAAGGACACTATATATCATTCAGCAAAATATTTATAATAATAATAATTAGAAAAAAGCATATTAGCTAGTTTTGTAGTAATGATCTTGAACCAGTCAACATTCAGCAGTACATGACATTTGTATGAGGACACTACCTGAGTCTCGTTGAAAATCTGCTTATATTTGTTTTAATTTATAAACCAAAGACGATAAACCACATAAAGTTGAGGTTTTTTTGTTTTGTTTTTTTTGTATGCCAGCCCACTCTTTCTCTCATGCACTCCTATCTCTTTGTATGTCTCTCTTATTTTCTAATTCAGTATCAAGACTTTTTTTTTCTGTTGGGAGGACAAAAAGAGAGGGACCACCCCTGAACCAAATTCAAGTTTATGGTGATGCATGTGAACCCACAAACAGACCAGCTGGAGGGTAGAGAGAGAATTATGCAATTACACCACCTGCCACCGCATGTGCCAGTCTGCAATGACACTGTCAATGAAAAAACAATAAGTGGTGCAAAAAACGTTAGGAAACGTTAGATATGAAATCATATCTAAAGCGATGTGACATTTTAAAAACTGTGAATACCTACAAATTAGTCACAAGAAGTCTTCAAAATTTTTTAATTAGTTCTCAAGGACCTAGCACTCACTTTCTGGTGACTGGCAGGGGATTTGAGCAGAATTACGTTGCCCCCTAGTGTTTATAATGTGCACTGGAGTGTCTGTGTGTGCACAGGAACACAACAAAAACGGTGTGTGGCTGTGTGTGTATGTGTGACAGACAGAGAGAGAGAGAAAGAGAGAATGGGCTGAGGGGTGATTGTCAGTACAACATTGTCATTACAGCCTGTCAATGTTGAATGGTGTGTCACTTTGCATAGGTGTAACAGAGCTGGCCTGTGAGAATGGGAAAGGGAGTCATACAGAGAAATGATATGTCTCACGAAAGGCTCAGAGAATAAGAAACACAAATTTTAAAGAATGAGCTTACAACGGTCCTTCAGAGAATTCATTTAATCAGATTTCTGAATGTGTTATGCTTCTAATGTGTGCAGCAGCCGAGCCAGGCATAACATTTTTGTTCCTACACTGTTTGAATCTTGATGTATCAAATAGCAGACGTAGCTGTTGTACAGTAACACAGTGTCTCTGCCATGTTCCCCCGCAGTCAAGATGGCTTTTGCTGGTATAGGAGCATATGGCTGAACTGTACACGCCGACTTCCAGCTGAGTTCACTCTTATACATCCTCAGATGTCGCCACGCACACATCATTTCTCAAATTCTAAGAGCAGACTGTTGTTGTAAAAAGTTTTGTCATTACATTTGACTTGGAACTTATCTGAGACACGTGATCCATCACAGTGAATAACTCACAGCTATTATTTTTTCTGTGATGTTACATTATCATAGCATGGTGCTGCAGTAGCAATCAGGGGTCTGATAATTTTTTGATTTAAAAGTTTTTTTCAATGAGCCCATTCACATCAATCTTGAAAAAAAATCTTTCCCAAAAAATTATATGTGATATGACGATGTGGCGATTTTGATGAACTATTTCGGTCAGGTATGTATATTAAAGTGCGCAAATAAAATTATGTTTAATTTTTTACAGTCTTTGAGGAGGGAAGACAAACCTGCCTGTTAGTGTAAACAACTGTATTGATTTAAACTAAGATGGACGACTGAAAGACTTGATAAAAGATGATAAAGGAATGTTGTCAGGGTTAAGGGGGATGCGAATGTCAAAGAGTATCCACTGAGGGGGTTATGTTGCTCTTTAAAGCTCTTTTTATGCTTTTATAATAACAATGTCAATGAAAATGCTCTAAAAACCCACAGTACACTACCTGCTCAACTCCTAACAGCAGACAGACAGTTAGCCACTAGCAGGTGAACATAGTGGAGTATTTAGCAGCTAAAAAGTAAAATACGGTCACCAAGCACTTTATTAGGAAAACCACACTGATACTAATAATAACAATGATTATAATAATACTAATAATAACTTTATTTGGAGAACTTCCAGGTTTTCGAACAGAAGACAGCATAGGGGTGGCTGTGGCTCAGGAGGTACAGCAGGTTGTCCAGACCAGAAGGTCGGTGGTTCGATCGGCTTCTCCGGCTGCATGTCGAAGTGTCCTCGGGCAAGATACTGAACCCCAAATTGCCCTTGATGGATCATCGGTGTGTGAAAGTGTGTGTGTGTATAAAAAAGCACTGTTTGTATAGAAAAAGCACTCCATGAATGAAGTAGTGTAAAGCACTTTGAGTGGTCAATAAGACTAGAAGTGCACCATATAAGAGTAGTCCATTTACCATAAGGAAAGTTCTCTCAACAAAAGTGAAAGAAATTTGCCCCAATGTCAAAATTTTATGAGTACTTACGTTTGACTTTTTTAACAAAGGGGGCAAGGATGGCAACTAAGCAAAAGAGTAAAAAGTCCACTCAGAATACAGATAAAAGCAAGTAAGTGCAGCAACATGAGGATGCTAGGTTCCACACAGCTTAAAAAGATGACAAAAGAATGGAAGATGGGAAAAGTCAGCGAGCTCGACTCTGATCCTCGTGACACGTCATTTCAACAACAAAAAGCAGCTTAAAAACATTAAAGGGGAAATTGCAAAAACTAACTCAAGGTTGGATGAAGATGAAACAAGGATAGTAGGGACTGAGGAGAGGCTGCAGAGCATGAAAGAGGTGTTACCAGAAATGCTAAAGCTACGAGAGCAGCTTCAGTCAGAGCTAATAGATTAAGAGGGCCGGAGGGAAAATTAGTGGATTCAAGGAGTTCCCGAAGGACTGGAAGACATATAGCAGTGATGCCCGTTTTCAAAAAGTTGCTCAGAAACTACATCGACATTCCCGGCGCAAAAGACCAATAGAATATAGATAGAAAGAGCCCATCGGGCATTTGCACCGCAGCCTCCAGCAGGTGCACAGCCCAGATTGATTATAGCCAGATTCCTAAATTACAAAACAAAGAATGAAGTTCTTCAGCTGGCATGGCAAAGAGAGTCCTTATGTGGAAAAAACTGCTAAATCAGCTCGATCATGACTATGCACCTCGGATCCTTGTCAGACAGAGGGAATATGGAGGGTCCTGAAGGAGAGCAATTTAAGATCCTGTATCCAGCTCCAGTTTTTTATGAAGATGGGAAAAGAACCTACGACACAGTGGAAGAGAAAACATCAAACCTAAAGTGAAAGAAATCACAAAGCTTGAGTCTCTTCTGGTGAAGATTCAGAGGTGGTCATGGCACCCAGTGCAGACAAGACCACTCGAACCAGAGGAGTGTCAGGTTACAAAGAAAAGCTGCAAGTAATTAGATGTCAACATACAGATAATACAATGTAATTTGATACAGGAGATGAAAGACTTATAAAAGAAATTTGGACTTAGGTAAAGGTTGTTAATTAAAAAAACAAACTAGACAAAATAACTAAAATCTTAGCAACATGGTCGAGACATAAAAAGGAGTGAATTGTCCAAAGTTGTTAATGGTGTAGAGGGCCCTCTAACTCAGGTTGGAGACAGAGGTTATCCCTAAATTTTGAGCCAGGTCAGTAAGCAGGCCTCACTGTTGGAAGTCTGGAAAAAATTTAAAATGTTAATTGTTAAAAACTTTCCTTGTCTTAGTTTGTTTTTTGGTTATGGTTTTCTGATGAGAAGGGAAGGCTTACTATTTGTCTACTAGAGGAGAACAATCATTTTATTTCAGATAGGTCAAAATGCAAGGTGAATAGGTGCAGATATTTTCCTTTAATGTTAATGGGAATTAAGAGAAGTATGATATTGTCAAAAATAAAAAAAGAGAGGGCACACATAGCTCTCCTTCAAGAAACACAGAAGCCAACCTGAACATGTAAAATTGAAAAGGATGGGTTTAAAAACAATCTCCTCTGCATATAAGATGGGCCACAGGAGATGAGCGGCTACTCTTATATCAAGTGCACTTAATTGTGAACATTTAGCAGAGACTAAGGACATAGATGGAAGATTCATAAAGATCACAGGCAGTGAATGGTAATTCTATGGACGCATCTTTGATTTCATTGTTAACTCTCAGGGTATTGTACTCTGTAAAGGGGGGATACTTTGACTTCAGGCTGAACCCTACATTAGATTCATCAGGAGCATGGACAGCTGCTTAGGAAAGTGAAATCACTGAATGGAGAGCAAGGAATATACCCTAGATGTGTTTATTCTGTGTCTATTCAAGTATAGACTATTTCTTACAGCAACATTCAAGATACAGAAATGTCATATTACAACTATTGATTTGTCAGACCAAAGTCCAAATTCTATGTCTCTAAATGAAGCAAGGATATCAAAATAAAACTTTATGGAGACTCAAAAATACTCAATAACCCAAAAATAATGGTGAGACTAAACGGAGATAACAAAGACTACCTAGACGATAATGATTCTTGGGAAATACCAGTAATCTTGTGGGACACATTGAAACCTGTAATTAGAGGGAGAATTATTTGCATTACCACATATATGGAAAAGAGCAAACATTAGTGGATCATCAGGGAAAATAAAAAAAATACAAGTTGCTGACAGTAACAGAATAAATTCCACCTTGAAAATGGAAATATAAAAAATATGGAGCAAAATTGACAGTATACTGGTTATAAACTGGAAATCCAGATTTAGTTTCTTAACCTGAAACAAAAGAATCATGAAGTAGGGGCAAATCAGCAAATCTCTAGCATATAAATTACACAAACAAGTACACAATACCATTTATAAAATAAAGAATCAAAAAACAGAAGTTGTTGAGAAAAAATAACATTTTATCGGGCAATAGATTCTCAACCACAGGCCTCCAACAACATCCATATTGATACCTTCTTACTACCCCGACTTAGAAACTAACAAAATGCATGTCTACTACAACTACTCTCTGCTAAAGAATTGAACTCAGCCATTTCTAAATTAAAGGCCAGAAAGTCCTAGGGCTCAGATGGTTTTTAACACAGAGTGGTAGAAATCTCTGAAGTCACAATTAGCTCCATTATTACTTAAAGCATTTGATTGGATCTTACAAAAATGAGGAATTCCACCTTCCTGGAGAGAGCTGATCATTTCAGTTATCCCCAAGGAGGGTAAAGATAAACTAGAATGCAACAATTGTCGGCCTGTCTCTGTTCTCAATCTGGATTACAAATTATTTACACCTATTCTAGTTTAAAAACTGGAAACACTTTTACCTGACTTCACCCATTTGGATTACACTGGATTTATTTAGCAAAGAAAAACTCAGGACAACATAAGAAAGACACTACATACAGTATACTGGAAGATATTACTAAAAATTATAGTGTGGCTAAACATGGAAAAAGCATTTGACTTCATATGAGAGGCCTGCAGATCAAATAAATATTAATGGGGACCTTTCCAGCTCTCTTGTTTTGGAGAGATTAACCAGACAGGGTTGCCTAATTTCCCCTCCCCTCTTTGCATTGTTTATTGAACCTCTGCTCAGTTGATAAGACAGAGTGATATTGTCAAAGGCATTATGGTGGCAGTTACTGAGCAGAAAGTGGCACTATTTGTAGATGATATTCTAGTCTACTTGAGGGAGCCGGAAAAATTATTTATAGAACTGATGACACTGCTGAATGAGTTCCAGTAAATATTAGTTTATAAGATCAATATATTGGAAACAGATTATGACTCTAAAGTTTACTGCTCCAAAAGGCCTGCAGGATAAATTCAATCTCCACTGTGAAGCTGATTCACTATAACATTTCAGACGAACCCTGTCAAAGGATCTCTCAAAATTATCATAAGTAAACTATGGGCTGTTACCTTCAAAGATAAAAGCACATTTGAATATATGGTATCTTCAAATGTGAAGATTCACATTTAAGTCTGAATTCAGGAATAAATAAAATCAAAGAAACATTCTACCTCGACTCCTTTATTTCTTTTGGACTCTACCAGTAGCGGTAAATGACAATCAATTTAGGGAATGGGACAAATGGATTTCCCCCTTACTGTGGCAGGGGGAAAAAAAAAAAAAGAATTCGATTTCATAATTTACAGCTAGGAAAAGAAAGAGGAGGAATGGCACTTTATGAAACTACTTTTATGCTTTCAGTTCAATACCAAGTAATTCCATCTCTAGATTGTACAATGCTCAATTTCTTGCTTAAAAAGAAAGGTGGGGAAAAGAGTCTGGAATGGTGCTTTCTGAGAAGGAGTGGTGAAAGATTAGCAGCTTTCAGTGGTTCTCAACTAACTCTCTTGATTGGAGTGAACACTGCTAGAAAAATATTAAGATAATATAAAGATATTTTAAGGCCCCACACCAGGAAAAATATAAGAACATAAATTTGGCTTGTTGGAGACAATGTGGATTCATGGATGCAAGTCAATTTCATGTATTTTGTGTCTGCCCTAGAGTGAGTATAAACTGGAAAGGCATTCATAAAACATTAAGTACAGTATTCAAAAATCAAATACCTCTAGCTTGGAGGGTCATGGGTAATGTTTTGTTTTTGAAACAGGGGAAAGACAAAAAGCTGCTGCAGGCACTTTTGATTGCAAGTAAAAATCGATTACTAGAAGCCCAGTACCACCTACCTGAGAAGTAATGTACACCAGTACATTAAAAGATTAGTTTACCATTTTTGTAATATTTAAAATGGAAAAGTTGACTTACTCTTTGAGGATCCATAAAGATAAGTTCTACCAAATTTGAAATAAATGGATTAATTCAATCAATGTGAGCAGACTTTATATAAATCCACTAATGTTTCACATTTTATTCCCTCAGGATGGGAATAGCAGAAATTTACGCTACCTTGGTTCATATATTTCTAACAGAAGGTGGACGCAGCATATGTAAGAAGTTTTTTGGAAAATTTATGATGAAAGGACGTAAAAGGGCAAGTATTTATATGCCATATATATGAGGGTATTTGGGTGTGTGCAGATATGTATGTGAGTAGATATTAACACCTATAAAAGCCCAAGTGTATATAGAGGTAGACGTAGTCTTTTTGTAGGTGAAGATGGATGACAGGAAATGTACCTGAACTCTGACTTATGGACTACTATTACCACTCTGTCTTGAATTGTGTCTTTTTATAAGTATGCATATACTGTAAAAAAAAAAAAATGAAAAAGGGCTTCTTGTAAAAAAATACCCCAGTTATTTGCATACTCTTTGACATTGTCCTTTCCAAAAAGAAATAAAATAAATAAATACATTATTATTATTGATAATAATAATAATAATAATAATAATAATAATAATAATAATAATAATAATAATAATAATAATAATAATAATATCTTCATTTGAAAGCACAGTTACAAAGAGCTTTACAGTAATAAAAAGGAATAAAAGTAATAAATCAGAAACATGAATCTAAAACAGGATAAATAATTCAAACAATTTCAACAAATACCATAAGTTATGAAAAAGCCATGAGATAAAAGTGAGTTTCCAAAGATTTAAAAGAGGACATTAAGTTTTCCTGTCCTAGGTCCTTAGACATTGAATTCCACAGCTGAGGGGCCCAGAGAGGGAAGGCCTGGTCACCCTTAGTGATAACTAGAGATTTTGGAACCATTAGTAGGGACATGCCAGAGGATCTAAGGCATAGGCAGGAGCCTGGCCATTCAAGGCACAGTTAACCAGTAAAGGTCAGAATGGATTGGTGTGATGTGGTTGCTGTGGTTGGTGTGGTGTGTCTTAGAGCCTGGCAGCAGCATTTTGTGTCAGCTGTAGTCTTTGAATGTTTTTGTACTGCGATAGTCCAGTCTGGGGGAGATAAAAGGATGGATGACTTTTTCTAGATCTGCAGATGAAAGGAATGATCTAATCTTAGTTAAATATTTCAGTAGGACAGAGCAGGGTTGAATAACTGTAGTCACCTGACTCTCAAACAACAACTCAGACTCAAAAATAAGACCTATGTTACAGCTTCTTTTTTAATATCATTTGATAAGACACCCAGACAAGATGAGAGATTGTTCATTCTGGTAGTCCTGAGGCCAGGTGATGTAATAATAATTATTTCTGATTAGGAGTCATTCACCTGCAGGAATTTATTGGACAACCAGTACTTAATTTCATCAAGGCAGGATATAATAGATGACACATCGGTCATACCAGGTTTTATATGGACATGCGTATCATCCCCATAGCAACTGAAATCAATAATATGTCTACACATGATTTGTCCCAGGGTTAGCATGTGTAAAGTAAATAAAAGGGGAATAAGAATAGATCCCTGTGGGACCCCACGAAAGAGAGGAGCACGAGAGGAGGAGGCATCTACATACACTACAGAGAAGGACCTGCTAGACAGATATGAGATGAACTAATGCAGAGCCACATCACTGATGCCAACATAAAGATATTGTGGTCCACTTTGTCAAAGGATGAGCTTGTGTCAAGGAGAATTACTACAGAGTTCAGGCCTGCATCAGTGGCAACAAATAAGTCATTGGTGACTTTGACCAGAACAGAGAGCGAAAAAGAAATGAGTTGTGTGTAAACAATTTTTTCTAAAACTTAGATTAAAATGCCTGCTTAGAGGTGGATCTAAAATTACCTAAGAGGCATCCAGAGAGGGCATCTTTAAACAGGGGTAAACCATACAAATGGGGAAAGAGGGGGAAATGCCAGTAAAAAGCAGTTAACAATGGCCAAAATATCTAGACCAACTGTCTGAAATACTGCTTTTGAAACTCAACTGGCAACGCAGTCTGAAGGGCAGGTGGATGATTTTGAAAGCTCAACAGTGCATTCCAAGGTTGTCAGAGAGATTTCTCTAATGTGAGTTAGTGCTGAAGATAGGCAGGAGTCAACATTGAGATCTCTGTATTCTGTGTTAATGTACTACCAAATCGCAACTATCCTGTTACAGAATTAACAAAGAACCTCACATCTCTCTGGTCCCCCACTTACTATATGGTTTTATGGAGGGTTCTGAGATTATGGCCTTTTTTAGCTATCAGCTGTGAAAATTAAGAGTTCCTTGCTTCTTTGTTCACACACTCATAAGTAGTTATCAGATGTTTAAGAGAATCAAGGGAATCAGTATGTTTATCCTTCTATCATTTCCGCTCTTTTTAAATTCCTTATTTCTTCACTTAACCATGGTAGAGAAGAAGATTTTGACTTTTTGTATCTGACATCTGTATAGAATCTAAAGTATTTGTGCAATTGTTATTATTAACATTGACAAGCTCCTGAGGCCCTGATGTTCAAAGGTACTAAAAAATGTGTTTCAGGCCTTAAAGGCTTGACATAAACAAGGAACAGTGAATTAATTTCAGGGGAGGGAGCAAATCAGTGAGGGGGATTTAGAGGAACACTACCCAGAAGAGCACTGCTCTGTGATCAGAGTTGGCAAAATCAACCAAATTCACGTCTTCCACTCAGAAACCTTGGGAGAGCTCAAGGTCAAGTGTATTCCCTTTCTAATGGTTTGGGATGCTTGACAAATTGAGTTAGATTAAAAGGGTCTAAAAGTTTGATAAAAATCAGAAATAAAAGAGGTCGACGAGGGACATCAAAAATGGATATTAAAATCACCAGTAGTAAGAACTCATTTATTATTATATAAGATATAAAAGGTCTGAATTCCTGAATAAAACGACAATTAAATCTCTGTAGATTAAAAAACATAAACATTTTTTAACATAAAATTAAAATTCTCAAAGTTGGAAAACAGCTGTGAGACTGCAAAATAACAAAAATTATTTCTGAATATTACAACAAGGCCTCCCTTGACCTATCAATCTTGGCTGTTGGAAAAATTAAGACTCTGGGGAGCATGAATCAATGAGGGGGGGGCGTATTTATTGGAATCAATCCAAGACTCTTATGATAAAAAAACTCAAAATTATTGGTCATAAAAAAAAATCCTGGCAGATAAAAGGCAAGGGACCTTACATTGAGTAAACAGGAAAGAACAGAGGGAGTGGAAGAAGTGGCTTTAACTATGATGAGATGGTTTTTGTGTGGATAGTGAGTAAATTGTGGTATTGCGCACTGCCTTTCAGGGATTCTAACAGGAATGTTAATGAGGGGAAAAAAACAGCATCGGCAGCAGCTGTCATGGACAGGACTTTGAAGTCCAGAGCCAGGATGCTGGTCAGGGTCTTGCTGGGGGAACAATCAGTTATGGCTAAAACAATAAAAAATAATTAATAATATCAGAAATTAGTTTTCCTTCTAGGATGCAAATCATTGTTTTTAAAAAGATCCCACTTGGTCCAGAAAGAATCAAAATTACTGATAAAACCAAGCCAAGTAGAAATTTTAAAATTTCATGTTGTAATGTAATTGATGGCCTGGACATGATGTCCTTTGTGCTGACATGAATTATCACAGGTTGGACAGAGGAGCGAATGTAAAGGAGAGCCTGAGTTAGTTCTGTAAATTAACTGTCTTGCCTCCTGAAAGAGAATCAAAGCTCCAAGCATCTCTACTAATCTAATAACTGAGTGGTCATTCACCTGAGCTGATGTTTGTGTAGGGGGAGGCACAGGTGGTTTTTGTGAAATGGTGGAACAGGTTGTTAGGTACTGGCTGTAGGAGTGAAAAATGGGGAAATTTTGATCCAAGTGGTACTGAGGAGGTGGACGGCGAGCCCATGGACTTGGTGAAACGGGCGGATGAATCGTGCTTTCTGGTGGCAGACTGCCCGTGGTACACTCTTTAAGTAGCAGGTGGAATAGGAGAGAGCACAGGATCTGGAGGTAGCTGCACCAGAGGAAAGCGGAGGGCCAAGAGCTATTTGCAGGCATAAGATAGGCTAGCTAGGAACAGAGCTCTGTCTGCCGCTGGAGGAGATCCTTGATGAGACGCTCACTTGATCGCAGTTCAATTTTGAGCTCTCAGATGGAACCATCAGCGGAACTGTAAAATAGAGCCAACTACGGCCAGCAAAAGAGCCATGATATAGAGGACAGACGCAGTTTTGTGGATTTGTCAGTAGCAGTCAGCATATCAGTGGAGCAAGCAGAAGGCTTACTCACTTAGGCTCCAAACAGGAGTCCACAGTGGAGAAACAGCAGCTGTCCAGTTGAGGAATAGAAACTTACCAATGAGGGCCCAGGCCCGGGCTCGCTAAAGATGAATCAGCTATGGTAAGTTTCAGTGACAGGTGGGTTTCCCTTGCAGTAATGTTTGGTGTCACAAGCAGGGGAAATGATCCAAAAGGAAACAGTCAGCTAGGCTTACAGAGGTGCTAGCTGTGCCAGATGGTTAACTGACAGAGTAGACATTGAATGTATCAGATTTAATTGGCATTAGAAGCCGCTAATTATTGGTCCCATTCAATGGTCACAGGAAAATTAAGGTAACAGAAAGAGAAGCATAAAATACGCAGGAGTAGTGATTAAAATAATGTGTTAAAACAGAATAAACACACAGTACCCCCTACCCTCTGTGTTGGCACCAAGGGTAGGGGGTACTGGGTAGGGCCTCCATTTTCTCTCAACAGCCTCAGTTCTTCGTGGCCTGGATCCCACAAGTTGTTTGAAACATTCCTTTGAGATTCTGCTCCATGTTGACATGACTGCATCACATCATTTCTACAGATTTGTTGGCTGCCCATTCATGCTGCAAATCTCCTGTTCTACCACATCCCAAAGGCATTCTAATGGATCCTGATCTGGTGACTGATCTACTGCTTGACACAAGGCAGGTTGGGTTCATGGATTCATGCTGTTGACGCCAAATTCTGATCCTACCATCGGCTTGCCTCAGCAGAAATCCAGATTCTTCAGACTAGGCTACATTTTTCTAGTCTTCAACTGTCCAGTTTTGGTGAGCCTTTGCCCACTGCAGCCTTAGATTTCTGTTCTTGGCTGCCAGGAGTGAACCAGACGTGGTCTTCTGCTGTTGTGGTTCATCTGCCTAAAGGTTCAACCTGCTATGCATTCTGAGATACTTTTCTGCTAACCACAGTTGTAAAGAGAGGTTAGCTGAGTTACTGTAGTCTTTCTGTCAACTCCAACCAGTCTGGCCTCTCTCATCAACAAGGCTTCTTGACTACAGAACTACGGCTCACTGGATATTTTCTATTTTTTGCACCATTCTAAGTAAATTCTTGAGACTGTTGTGCAGGAAAATTCCAGGAGATCAGTAGTTTCAGAAGTATTCAAACCTGCCTGTCTGGCAACAACAATCATACCACAGTTTAATGTGAGCTCCTGACCTGTATCTGCATGATTTTATGCATTGCACTGCTGTCACATGATTGGCTGAATGGATAATTGCATGAAATAGCTGGCGTACAGGTGTTCCTCATGAATTGCTCCGTGGTTGTATTTCCCTCGGGAGTTAGTAGAGGCCAAAAAGTTAAAAGTATTGAACATATTTTAAAAGGTGGTAAGAAACATGACTCCAAATGAATGATGATGTTGCTCTAACTGCTGGTGTTCGCCATATCAACTTAAAAAGTGATTATATTTCAGTGTCGTGTTCACAACTTGTTTCTGTTTCCCCCCAAGTGGCCAACTCAGATATTGCAGGTTTAAAGCCACCATGTGTAAAATGTTTGACTTTTGTGTCCCCCAGGGGTATGTTATTAAGTATGTATGCTGTTGTCAATGCATCACCCCCTCAATAAAGAAAGGGACAATGAGATGAATGAGCTGATCACAACATACAGCTAGCACCAGTTGTCCCCATAATTACCCAATTTTTCTAAAACTAAACGTATACTAAACCTATACCATCAGAAAAATCGAACAATGTTGTAATCCCATAAAAATTCTACATAGTAGCAGTGGCTTTAACTGATATAAAGTTAGTGAAAACACTCAGTGTCTGTTCTTAACAAGAAGTAACTTTACAACACAGAGAAAATCAATGTATGTTTCAAGTTTTTAAAAAATAAGAATAACTGAGTTCAATAACCCTCGGGGTAGAATGTCCAACTTCAGTTTCATCAACAGAAAGTTGCAACCATGACACAGCTATCACAGTACCGCCCATACATTTTGACTGACAAGTGATTTCCATGAAATGCACTACTAAAAGACCCAAAGAACACAGATAGACCATGAATCAAGGGTCTGAAGGATGCAAATGTTGAGATGTTAAAGCAGCGACACTGTGCAAAGACAGGTTGTGAGGGTGTTGCTATGCCCCGTCATTTGTCTGCTGTATATACCAGATGTAACAGTTGAACATAAAGGCAGATGAACTCTCAGATCGATCTGAGATCATCTCTCCAGTGTAGCTGACCAACAAGCTGTTATAACATTCATAGCTGGAGCTTCAAGCTTAGGATCTACTATTTCAAGCTACCTCAGTTGAACCCTCTTCTTCTCTGGGTAGAGCAGAGAGATGTAGGGGGAGAATAGAATGGGGGGGATGCCATCTTCTGCAATCAGCTGTGCAATCAGACGCTTGCTCAGATCCTGACAGTGACAAATATGGCTTTTAATGTCCCGCTGCTCCATGTTAATTGCATTTCTCTGCAATTTGATGAGCATCACGCAGAGCGACCATTGGCATAACAATTAACTGCAAACGGCACTTATGGTGTGCAGCTTATGCAGCTCAGTTTACTGCACTGGAAGTCTGTAGAAGCACTCTGAGGACGAAGGTGAAAAATAATCGATCATTCACCCAGACAGAGAGGTAAGTCACCCAGCGATACAGCTCTGAGTCCAGGGGAAGCTCTGGCAGCCATTTGGCTGTCGCCACCCCGAGAGATTTGAAGATTTCTTCTGTGTTTATAGATTGGCATCTCTCTGTTATTGAACTGCTGCTGTTTGTTTCAGGTTTGTTTCAGTTTCAGGTTTAGACAAAAGAGCTATTTTAGATGTATTTTAAAATAAATATCTGAACTTTTGATAGAGGTATCAAAACTTTGACCAAGCAAGCTTGTTTGCAGCTGCCATCAATAAAACTGTGGTATGACAAAATAACCCATCTCAGGCCTAGAAACACTCTTTCCCAGATGGGTTGTGTTTAGCCCTGCCAAATTGATTTATTTATTTATTAATTTTAACAGAAATATTGCTGCAATGAATGTCTTTTTGGAAAGCATTTGTACTAGTTGCTTCAATAGCAGGCAAAACAGCTTCAATGTACCTTGGCATTGATTCTACTAACTCTACTGGAGGGATGAACACCATTCTTCCAAAATATATTTATTTCCTCATTTGATGTTTTGATGATGGTGGTGGAGAGTGCTGTAACATTAAAGCCAGTAACTGGTTTTAGTGATGTGGCTGATCAGTGTATTTCACGTAAAGTGAGATGATCTGAATTCTCATCAGTCAGGATGTGTGCATTTAAACTAATGTGTATTATATCATGTTTTTTATAGAACCATTTCATCATAGAATCATAAATTGATTCCTTACTTTATGTCTCTAAAGTCTGAATTTAAATGAGTGGTATCTTTAAAGCCACTGTGTGTAAATTTTTGTTTGTGATCATCTTTAGAAATTTTTTCAATTGTGAATGCCTTAGTTTGTAGTGAAATGTCAAGTATTTACTACGTATCTTCCTCATCCAGCTCTGGCTGTGGATCAGACAGGCAGGTGGCCTGGCCACCCTCTACTCAAGCCTGAGGCTAGCTCCAAGGCATTCATGCTGCCTTAACCCTGCTGTTTGCCACTGGGATGGAGGACTCTCAAACTGGGTTAGTGGATCCATCAATATTACATGAACATGGCCTATTAAAAAAATGAATTCTTCATACCAACAAAAAAGGGAGTTTTACCTTTCTGACTGCTGTTGAGGGATAAGTTTTCACACAGAGACTATTCATATTCTGACAGCAAAACCAGCATGTAGGACTGTCTTGTCCATCTAAAACCAAATATGGAGAGACTCGCACAGTATGGAATGAGCCATTCTGTGATTTTCACTCTTGGGTTTGACTGACAGGATTCTGGAATCCAATATAATACTGCTTACTGTGTAACTATCATTTATGATAATGTTTGATGTTTTTAAAACTGCCTACTTTAAAGCAAAATTGGAGGAGGAATGTTTAAAATAAATTCATTCCTTAATAAGTTTAAAGGAATATTCAGACTGCTGCACTTTCCACGTTGGTCAGCGTGGTGAATACTGCATTCACCACTGCAGAAGTCCTGATGGCACTGTAACGTGACTAAACCGTGCCACCTTAGCTGCAATGCTAATGTTTCTGGCAGTAGATTGCTATGTTTCAGAGACTAAACAATTGTAACAAGCCGGGTAACTGATGCTGATACTTTGCCAAGTGAATATCTTATGTCTGGTCGTGATATAAGGCCAATTTGTTATTGTACAATTCTGGAAATTCAAATTTACCGGCAAACAGAAGTAATTTGTTTTTTATTAATCCTTCAGTTCAAGCAGTGTTAGACAGCAATTGGCTTCATCAGCAAAGGTAAATTAACCATGGTCTTTGTCTTAGTTTAGCTTGTTAGCATGCTAACATTAGATAACTGGCACTAAACACAAAGCTGCTGAAGCTGATGGAAATGTCATTAGTTTTGATATTATTTAGTCCTAAACCAAAATATCGGAAAAGTTGAAATTTTAACCTGATGTTGGCGCTAGATGAAAAGTTAATGGACTATCAAAGTTATTACTATTCATCCTGAAGGGGACATGGATATCTCTACCAAATTTAATGCCAATCCTATAACGATTATTAATCTCTGATGCATTCATCAACCCCTGCCTGTCTCCTTCCCTACTCTTCTCTTGCTTCAGACCCTGCCACACCCACTTGCACTGACCACTGTTTCCAGTCACCGAACTCCCCCCACCCACCTGCTCATCTTGCAGAGATAGTTCCAGGTTTCACCCACAGGCTGTGACAAATCACCTACAGTACCTGTCTTTGTTGTATACACTGATATATTATTTTTAGTATATATTATCTTCATTTTATTTCCTTTATATTGTATTTTTAAATGTGATTCATTTCCTCACCTCATGTAAAACACTTTGAACTGCCTCTGTAATCGAGGTGCTATAAAAACAAACAAAAAAACCTTGCCTTGCCTAGCCAAACCTATAAACCTATACAATACAAACATAGGTTGTAAAAAAAATAAATATATACATACATTTTAGAGTATTCAGTATTTCTCAGAATTATATTCTTGTCAGCTCCTGAAACTCATGCATACTTGAATCTGGGAAATTTTTCATTAGTATCAATTCTGGCTGAGGCTTGCCACGGACAACAAGTGAAGTATTGATGATGTCTATCATAAATACATAATCAATCAAGCAACATCATATAATATTGTATTAGAGGCAGAAAGCACTGAAAACACCAGATCCATTTTGAAAGCCAATAGCCTGTAAGCAAGACTTACTGATCGGACACTAATACACAAGGAGGATGCTGCAGCTCTCATAGACTCATTAGGAATACCTTTATACTTGACTGCCAATAGTGACATGGTGTCAGTGCTGTTCAGCAGGTTACTGTCTTTGACACAAGTCATTGCTTGTTACACTGAACCACCACCTGATTTAACATTTGAGAGACCTGGAGCCTTCACAGTTGAGACTTGACCTTCTGCTGCTGACCTCAGACCACCTCTCTGCACTGCTGACAGGGATAGAATGTAACCAAAAAAGTCAGCATTTCATAACAAATACATGTACATACATGAGCTAATTAGACCAGACAACAGACATACAGCCTTTTCTTGGCTTTGGCTCAAGACTTTTATCCTACAGAGCTGAAATGACAGATGGGAGCTTCTCGAAACTTCAGTGGGTTGGGAGTTTTTGTTCCAAAAAAGTGTGGGTTACAGAGTTCGATTGGGAAGACAGAAATCAGGACAGCCAAGTATTGATCAACAAACCTTTACACCCCCTGTAGATACACTTTCCTCATTTTATACTATGGACAAGTAAATAACTGAGGTTTTACCTTCAAATTAAATTTCTCCAACACTGCTTGGAGATAAAATATCTTTCATCCATAGACAAATAATACTATGGGCACATTTCCAGGGCCCTGGAGCTATAGGGTGTCCTTGGTCTTAATTTTTTTCATGTGTAAAAAATTTCCATTTTCAATGTATTTCCATTTTTAGTATAATTAGTAGTATAATATATAATAGTAGTATAATTAGTAGTAGTATAATTATAAATTTGTTTTGCTGAAAGTAGTTGACTAAATTGCATAAGGACGTAAAGTCTAATATTAACCGAGAAATCAATGTGGCGAAAGGTGGAGGGTAATACACATCTATTTGAAAGCGAACAAAAGAATTTCTAAAGAATGGAAGTAGCATAAAATCGCAATTTTTGTCTTGCGACTTAAAGATTTAAAAGCTAGCATTACTAGAATTTGAAGTCATTGAAAAATATTCTGGAAAACAGTGAACAATATTTCCCAACTGTATTTAATTCTGAAATATGATTTAAAAACTTTGAGACTTACTTCCTAGGTTGTGAGAAGATGAGGGACTTATGTGTGTTATTTCTTGGCAGTAGATATTGGCCTCAAACACAGTCTGGCCTTTATAGTGTTAAAAAATGCAAAAAGACTGTGCTACTGCTGCTTTTTTTAGACATTTTTCGTGAAGTTCTTTGAGCTGATCTATACTGAGCTCAGTGGACTGCAAGGGACAGCCCACAACACACGCACACATACACACACACACACACACACACAGAAATGCTACTCAGTCGGCCCATCAGCCTAATCCACTGTGACATCACATTACTGCCAGCATTCAGCGCCAGCACTCTCCCTCCACAGACACCGTTAATTAGGTTTGGACCAGCTAACACTAGAACCATAGAGATGGAATGCAAACAGCTGTTGGGGACGAATGTTCTCTCACAAACACACTGACACACACACACACACACACACACACACACACACACACACACACACACACACACACACACACATGCACAGCACCTGTTAACTCTGAATTTCAGATACTGTACCATGCATACCCCCTCCAAACAGGACTCCATGTAGAAATTAACATGAAAGTGGTGTAGAGCAACATTCAGTTTAGGTCTTATCTGTTTCTGCCACTTTCTCATGCAAGCATGTATGTTGGAACACACAAACCTATTCATTGTGTCCAAACATTCACCCCAAGAAAGATGGACATACATGAAAAATGTCACAATCATCTCTTTCTTTTTCCTGTCTTATCGTCTCTCATGCACTCATAAATGGGACCCATGATTGGTCACACACATGCATAGGTGATCCATCCTGGCAGATTCTGGAGTTTCACTTGTCTTTGCAAATGCCAAATCAAAAAAATCCAACCAGGGTCAGTTAAACTTGAGCAGAGATTTGGCAGCCAAACACCAGAGCATTCAAAATAAGTAGGAGGTTGCTGCATAAGTGTGTCTGCTAAACCTGCTCAGTCTCCACCATAATCAAGCTCCTTTGCTACTGTAGCACTTCAAGAGCCTAAGCCTTCACTAATTCAAGAGACAGCAACTCAGGCCATATCTGTTATGACTAAATTTTGGACTTGAAACTGCAGAGCACAGACTCAGAGACAGAAGCAATTTCTAAAGAGAATTTATTGTAAACAGTCTTTGAAAGATGGTTTATACACCAGAGTCCTTCGTAGGTGAGTGGCTGTTTGACAGGCGGAGCAAGTGGAATGGACCAGTAAGTGGTTCAGGACAGCTGGAGCAGGTAGAAGAATGGGGTAGTGTCAGAGCTGGGCAGGCAATGACACAATGATCCACATACAGAAAGGCAGGAAGCAAGAGCTTGTAAAAGAGCAGGACTGGAGGGAGAAGTGATCATCCAAACGAGGGAGCTGGAGACCAGGACAGAGTTTGTAGCAGTGTCGGACCGAAGGGGAAGCAATGATCCAAATGGGAGACAGGCAATGAGAATGGAGCTGGATGTGGCAGGAACCTGTGGGAGATTGGAGTGGTTAACCTGGCCTTGATGTTTACCCCACAAGGTAGACTGAACAATCTGGCAGAGATTGGAGTAAAGAGCCAGGGTTTAAATACTGCAGCAGTTTGAGGAGTTGATGAGTAGATGAGGCGCAGCTGTGCAGGTGAGTTGCCGGGATATGATCCAAGTAACCTAGCCCGGCTCCGGACAGACACACACACAGACAGTGAGAAATACAAACTGAGGACAAACAAGCACACAAAGGGGGAAAAAAACGGAGGAGAACGCAGGAAAATAAGGGGGAGACATAGTATACCCATGACAGTATCTGTATCGCGCAGTGCTTGGTTTGAGGGGCCATGTCAGCCAAACAAAAGGTTTCCAGGAAGAATATTTGGAACTGAAACATTTGAACAATCATTTCAGCCAGTCAGGTTTTTGGAGTTTCAATGATTACACTAGGCTTCAGATAGATCCTGGAAGATGGAAGCCCTCAAAGCATCAAGAACTGTCCTGTCGTGTGGCATCAGAGAAGCAATGCCTGACTGTTTAGCTGAGCCAGCTAGGCCTCAACACCTGCCTCTGCAACTGGGTTCTGGACTTCCTCAAGGTTAGGCTGCAGTTAGTTCAGATCAGAAGCTACACCTCTAGCACTACTACACAGAGCACTTGCACTCCCCAGGGATGTGTGCTTTCAGAAGAACAGGAAAAATGAGTGGAGAAACAGGATGACAGTGCCCTCATCCATAGAGCAAGAGGGACCACTGAATGGTTTGATGAGTATGAAAGAATAGTGTTCCAATGGCAGCTTGTGTTGGTCCAACACCTTACTAAGACACTTTATGTGTTGTTGTTTTTCCTTTTGTCTCTGGTCTGTATATATTTTTTTAGTTGCAAATTTGAAATATAGAATTTTACTTACAATCCAGAGACAGCCTCTTATCTAAACCTCACCACCACAGTCTGCCGTTCTGGAGCGCAGGTGTAGGTCTGGTGGTCTTCAACGCATTAACACTGTATCATTTTGCATGTTTTGTATAAAGCCTTCTGTACCTGTAATATATGATTATTAGGGTCTTTATCATCATTATTGTTATTACTGTTATTATTATTATGATTATTATTATCAATATTATTATTACAGAGAGTATAAGTTAATTGTTTCACACAGAAGATGCCAGCAGTCATGCTACATACATCTCAGTGCCCTCTGCCCTCATGTACACACACAAGTAAAGCGCAGTTACTTGTAGACATCCTTAAGCCACCTCTTCTTCAGAACAACTTCCACAAGAGCCATATGAGCTTTGGAGTCTCTCCGTATCCACTCCTTTCGAATGTCCCCTAGTTCGTCATGTTGGCAACATACCATTGCCCACTCATGTTCATTGCGGACATGGTGAATGAGGCCAGCCCAAAGCGTCTAGAATACACATTCAAAAAGTTCACAATACACAGATGAAAGCTGATTTGTACTTGAGCTGGTTTATATACAAAAATGTAGAAAAAAAGATCTATTGAAATTATGTACAAATTACAAAGAAATCTTCATATTTACAACACAACCAGAAACAGTTCACTGTGTCTTTCAGCCACAGGAGCAGGACTGACTGGTCTCTGATCTGTGTTGCCTGTATACAGATGTTAAAAGTGAAATTAGTCTTAGTATAACAATAAGAGCATTACAAGGTAAAGTTGTACAGCTCAGCTGCTGCCAGATCACTGTTCAACACCTACTGCTGAGATCTTTTTGGCCAGGTTCTTAGCTCCATGCTATCGGGATCTGTAAAACATTTTGTGCAGACAAGCAATTATGTCAAAAGTAAGTTCACTATAATAGCTCAGCTTCACCTAAGTCATAAGCTGATCCATTGTCAAGATGAAGGCCTCCTTCTCTATAGTGACGGACCTTCTGTCAGTTTGTCATTTGTCAACTGTGACGACATGGATGACCTCACACGAGTTATTTTCCATTGTAGTGTAACTGCAGTACTGTACCAGTGGCCATGTGTGTCGTTTCTCCCAAGATGCTAGAAGTGTATGACAAAATGGATGAAAAAAATAAAAAGATAACTTATCAATCTAGATTTCACAAAGATATGGATCTCTTACCAAGGACCACAACATCTTTATCTTGGAGTCTTGCTATTGCCTTATCCCTCCATCCAAGATTTTTTGATAGTGTGCATACAGTATGTGTCTTAGACAGAAAAGAATGTTGAGCACACCACGATGAAATCACCAGCCTGGATTCCATACTTCATCATAGGCTGAGAAATTCATCGTCACACAGCATGTCCATAGGCACAGATCTACCAAAAATAAAGAAAGCCATGTTGAAGACATAGCACTATATTTGTATCTTTTTCCTATGACCATTTTAGAGATGAAAGATTTGTAAAAACATACATAAACATGTTATGTAGTCATGTTACTCAACTGTACAAATGAACCAAACATCTTCAGGGCCACTGGTATATACTGTATGTTTATGTATACTTACAGTGTACCAAACTTTAAATTGTTGTTATAATATGCCATTCTAAAATACTTGTTTTTCTCTGGTTCTACAGTGTCCCTGACACCAATGCAGAGACACTTTTTTCATTGATCATCGATACTGTATCATTGTGTGTGTGAACAGGCCCATGGATCACATTCAGGGATTTTGTTTTAATGGCACAAGTAATATGTCTGGCTATTATGCAGTTGTCCAGACAAAACTTAAATTACAATGTCCCGTGGTGCTGTATGTTTATAGCAGTCATTGTGCCAAAATTGACTTTGAAAGAGGCTGCTCAGGAGTGGCGTCTGGTCGCACACAGTCTAAACCTTGTGCAGGGCCCTTCCATTTTAACACGGGAATAATCAAAATGCAAGACATTGTTCCAGTCACTTTTTTGAGCCAACAATGCTCTCTGCAACTCACTGTCATTTTGCCCAACAAAATGGGTTGTGTGCACAAGGGCAACCAGTCATGCTTCTTCATTATACACAGGATCTTTTGGAGACACTTATGATGCTGCAGCAAGACAAAACTCTAGAGCCGATAAGTTAAGTTATCTGGACTGTACAGACAAGCAATGGAGGTAAGGATATGGTTTGGCCTAGTGAGATGTGAAGCTCTGTTTGAGCCCTGTGAAACCAAAAGGTTTTAAGTTAAACAGGGGTGTCCTGGACTGTGTTTGTATTCTCAGACAATGCATGTCCTGAGAGAAGGTGTGTTCTGCATGTACTAGAACTAATTATAAATGTGAAGGCATGTGCAGCACAGAACAATTTACAAATGCTTGATCCACCAAGAACCAACAGAACTCAAGCTCATTTGAGAGATACACAGACAGTGCAGGACCTTGCACTGTGCACAGGAAATCAACAGTAGCTACACGAATTCCATCAGGCCGTGGACCTTGTAACATCAGAACTAGACCACCACAGTGATCACCCTATAACAGAAGTAGCTACCAAGAGAAAGAAAATTATAATAGATGCCTAAAATGGCCTCTAATTAGGCGTTGATGACATTGCTGTCCATCTCCCTAATCAGGTTGACAAGTTTCACTTTGCACATGCAGCTCACACTTCTGAGTGATGTTACAAAAGACAAAGGACTCAGAATAGCAACTGACATTGCAGGTTTCACCCACCGTGGTGTCCATACTTTATATTAATTGTTGGTCACTTTTGATTAATTGTCTGAGTTGTTTCTAGTCTTTCCTGGTTAATCCTAGGAAGGCTATACTGAGGAAGTCAGTTGTATAGTTGTAATTGATAAGTAGTTCTATACACCAGCTACAAAGTCCCTGTCTATAGAGTTGGAATTTACTGACTTGTTTGGACATAAGGCTTTGGTCCAGTTCTCACCCGGGAACGGCGTATATGCGTTGATATTTCAACACACTTTATCATGAAGCCTAAAAACGTTCTTTAATGTAGTAGTTCTAACATGTAACATTATTTTCCTTATTTAATTTTTTTTTTACCCCCTCCCCTCCCCCACCACAATAACCAGACCTTCGGTTCCTGCTGACAGTACCAGCATTAACATGAAATGCAGTATAACTGTGTATTTGTATTTGTCAGCAGAGAGCAATGTCAAAGGCGTCAGACAGAACAGTACAGGTGTTATCCCAACACCTCGATTGTCACCACTGATCCACTCCAATGATTAATCATCTGCCCAGCCGCCATTACCACACTCTTCACCTCCATCTCCACCCCTCCTCCCTCAGTGCTATCTATAAGCTCTTCAGGGCTTGATTCATAATGCAAAGGATCAATGTTGACTTAATTCTCTTCTTTATGGAGGAGAATATACTGTATACCTTCAAAGCACAGTTTTTCGCATTTAATAAAACCTTATGCAATTGCATTTACTTTTTGACCTATTCCTCTCTTCCTCTCTTTTCCTCTTTATCTCTCTCTCTATATTTGTGAAAATAAGCGTGAGAGAAGTCTCATGTTTATGTGAGGGAAGCCATCATTTGCTCTAATGTTTATTTGCTGAGGTGGGAGTGAGGCAAGGTGACAAATGTGCTGACTGGAGTAAGGAGCATTAGCAGGTGAGGCAATGCATTAAATCCTTCAGACTCAATCATTTAGGTAATGTCCCGTTTGTTTTAGATTCATGGCGCATATTGCCTTTTTACAGATTGAGTGTGGCCAACCTTGAATCTCAGGCTACCATTATCCTGCAGTGTTTCACACTATTTATACACTTCTGTATACATCATCTGCTGAAAACCAGACAGGAGGCAGCAGGTAGGTTTGTCAAGAAAGAGTTGCTGGTTCAAAACTGCAGAATGCCTCTAGGAAGTCAATGCCCCAGATGCTCCTGATACAAATACAATTGGGCACTATAAAAAATATCACAGGAAACCACTGCAACCTGTGATCCAGGTAATATTTTCTTTTGGGTTGCCCCCTAAAAGTCGATTCATCTGTTGAGAAGGCCTCAAGTAGACTCGCATTTTGTCAGTTGAATCACTGCACTTTTTGTTTTAGCCGAGTCATTGTACACAGAGCTATGCAGGAGCAACAGCATGTCAGGCTATAACCCTTACACACCAGTCGCAAAATGACCAAACCACAAAACTAACTGTGATGGAAACAGAGGGCAGCATGACAGAGGGCAGCGCAACATTTCTCATGTCTGTTGGCTGCTCCATTGCTCTTGGCTTCGGCACTGACTGTCAGTGGAGTCAACTAAACTACTTTTTAGCCAGATCCTGGTACAGCCTTTACTACTGCTGTCCCGTGTGACTGAGGGCTTCGTGCCGTTGCATTACACAAAACGCAGTGGTGCACTTGTGAACTGGTATTTTCCTGTGGCACATCGAGGTTGTTTCACGAGCTGCACCTGTTTAGTATCCTAGTGACTCAGTTGAGGGTGTGTTGATGCCACTCCAGCTGCACTACAATCCTGGGGTACATCTCCATTCCCTTAATTGCATCCACATTTTCCTCACTCCCTCTGTCTTTGATCCTCCCACTGAAGACGTGAGGAGAAATGCAAGAAAAACGTGATTAGAGAGGAAACAAGAAAATACTGTACTGTATGTTTTTGGAGAAAATAGACATTTTCTCTGAAACATCATCTTAAGCAACATCTTCTGATAATGACTTCAAATGTGACTTAACGGAAATGACGATAAAAACACAATTAAAATGTGGTTATTGCTGAAAGACATTAGACTCTTCTCCTCTCCCTGACTATAATATTATTCATGATACAGATCAATAGGGGAAATGAGAGATACAGAGAAAGATATTTCTAATTTCTAAAGTTTCCTCATTGCAAATTTACGAGATTTATGATAGCGTTTCCTTAGTTCCTGTTTTTATTATTTATAACATAGTTATTTATTACTTTGTGCATGGTTGGGGGGGTATTGTTTTTATCATTCAAGGACTTTGTGTTAAACCAAAGTCAAACCTGGAAACTAGATGGTGACTGTGAAACCAGATAAAATCTAAATATTGGTATTAATACTCTTGTGTTGGTTCTGTTATGTGTCCACTTTGGTATAAAACTGCAGTGATGTTTTGATATGGTTTCAGATCAGTCCGAACAGCTGCAGTCTCCGATTACTAAGAGATTTCTAATAAAGGGATGTATTGGACTGTTACACAACTTTTACAAATGACTTGTGGTCTTGTGTATCCCTGCTCATGGCACCTGAGAGATCCCTACCAAATCCTCACTCCTCAGAGCAGAAATACACCGATCAGCCAAAACCAGTACCTGGTTTTAATGTTGTTGCTGGTCGGTGTACAGTCCTGGTTGAAATTATGGCATCCCTGAATTCTAAGTACAGAATATAGAGTATCTTCATAAATAAATGCATTTAACTAATTTTGTATGATCAGAATAGTTAATAAAATGTCCAAAGTTACTGAACAAAAAAAATGCTTTTATAGAGTGAAATATAAAATACAGATATAAAATGTACGCTTGATACATTTATTATTATTTGATGAATTTAAAACTAACTAAAAAAAATTACTCACCTGTGTTTAATTTTCAGTGGTCACATGACCTGAATTAACCAATCAATGATGGTTTTACTGCATAAAAAAGGGGCTGATTGTTTCCAGTCTCTTTTGGTGAGGACAAGAGAGCTGTCTGAAAGCATCAGAAATGCTATTATCAAAAAACATAACAATTCCAAAGGCTACAGGGCAATTGCCAAGGAGATCTTGAAATCCCTGTTTCAACAGTTCGCAATGTTATCAAGAAGTATCACGGTCATAAAACTGTTAAAATGCTTCCAGGACGTGGTGCTATGAAGAAACTCAGTTAGAGAAGTCTGAGAAGGTTGATGTAGATTGTGGAAAAAACACCACACAACACATCTAAAGAGCTTCAGGCTGACCTGGAGCAATCTTGTGTGATGGTTTCAGCCCGTACCATACGCCGAACACTAAACCAAGTAGGGCTCAATTGGCGAAGAACAAAGAGAAAACCGCTATTGAAAGAAAGGCACAAAAAGGCGTAGTAGTGTTTGCAAAAAATTTTATAGATAAGCCACGGCCTTTCTGGGATAATGCTCTCTGGACAGATGAAATCAAAGTAGAGCTCTTTGGGACTGTAGTACATCAGTTTGTTTATAGGCGACTAAATGAAGCCCATAAGAAAAAGAAAACCCTACCCACAGTAAAACATGGTGGAGGTTCTATCATACTGTGGGGCTGCTTTGCTGCCTGTGGTACTGGAGGCACTGAATGTATCAAAGGAATGATGAAATCAGAAGATTAACAAGGCATTTTAAAGTAAAATGTGTTACCTAGTATCCGAAAACTGGGTTTGAGGTGAAGATCTTGAGTCTTTCAGTAGGACGATGACCCAAAGCACACATCCAACAGCACAAACAAATGGTTGAAAGGGAAAAGATGGACCATTTTAAACTGGCCAGTAATGAGTCCTGACCTAAATCCAAGAGTAAAGATTTACATGTGGTATTTTTCTTTTTCCTTGACTGACCCTAGGGGGCACCTTAGGAATTGAACGGAGAAGAAGACAGAAGTTATTAAATCAAAGTAAAACTCAAAGACAAAAAAGGAGGAGAGAAGAGGAGACAAGATGACATGTGGATAGTCACAGTATCACGGGGAATAGGGACAGCTTTGGCTCAGGAGGTTGTCCACCAGCTGGAAGGCCAGTTGTTCCATCAGTATGCGTGAGTATGTGCGGTGTGAATGGATGATTGTGGCATTTGGTGCAAAGCGCTTTGAATGGTTGATAAGACTAGAAAAGCACTATATAAGTGCAGTCCGTTTACCATTTACAAAAAGCTGGGGTCAAGACGGACAGTTTCCCGCAGCCTACAGCTAGTACAGAGCTAGTCCTGATGTAATAAAATAAATCAGCTTGTACTCAGTCTCCAGTAATTGTTTTAGTGATGATGATCCTGTTCTTCTGAGAGGGTATCCTACTGTGTCTCTGTTTTGGGTTTAACCACCATATTACATGAATTCTCATGTAATGTAGCATCATATCAATTTACTGCTGTATATAAATCAGCTATACTTGATTGCTGCTCCTCTAAAACTAGATAAATTCAAAACATCAACGGTCAAAATATACGGGGGGAAAGTAAAGAAATACAAGACCAATTTTCACTATTGATCTGTCAGATATTTGGACTGTCAGAGCTCAAACAGATGTTATTTTCAGAATTCTCACATCCCATTTTCTTGTGTCACTTCAAGATACTTTCAGATTTAAATAAGTAGGTAATGTTGATATTGTAGACTAGCCTGAGGACAAGTTCAGATAGGAGTTTCTTTCCTTGAGCTGTCAGACTCCTTAACATGAATAAATAAAGACTGTATGCTCAACCACAATATTAGTCTAACTCCATTTTCATGACTAAGGATGTTCCTAAAGACTCATTTCCAAGCCGATTAATTTAAATTTACTAGTAGACTAGTCTAAAAGTTAAAAAAAAAAAATCAGAAAACAGTCAATCATTGCCGTGATGAGCTGCATTATCTTTTCAGACCAACACAATCATAGCGTCTGCAGGTAAACGATGTCTGTTAGGGGATTTTCTATTGGGTTACGCAGGTCAAGCATGGGCCTTGAGGTCTCAGGTGAAACAGAAGCAAAGTCTTTCTGAAAGGCCCACTGTCTTCTCTCCTTGAGATTTTGGGCAGCTTTATGAGGTTATTTGGGGAAAACAGAGCCATTCTGCTAAAAGTGAAGCAGCATTGCTGTAGTAGCCAAGGTCAAAGGAGATGGTTTTTTTTTTTTCCTCCCTGGACGCCGCAGATTGGGGTCTGCTAAAATCCATGGGCATAGCCAGATAACAGTGGCTCCAGACCAGGATGCGCTGACATTATACTGAATTCTACATGTAACGGGATCTGAACTAACAGGGGTAAAAACATTTCCTGCTACAGAATAGCGAACCAATAGATTACTCCACATACTGCAGAGGCATTGAGTTTGACCATTTCTGGGCATAATGTATTTGCGGCATAACCCGTAGGGGTTAAAAGACTGACCACAGGGGAATGAGCTTCAGAATGGAGATGGCATCATACGCATAATCTTTTGCATATGATGATAACATTTCTCCATTCTCCTTGACATCTTGGGCTCCTGAACACTTTCTTCGCTGACGAGTTGACCAATACTCAGCAGAATCTCCACATCAATGTCATATTGGTTTACTGAGTGTGGCTAACATTAGCCATGCTAGCACCAGCAGCCTTTTTTCCTTGCTGGTTAAGTCGACATGCCTGTGCTGAATGTGTTTACACATTGCTCTGGTCGAGTGGTTATATGCCAGTTTATTCTGACACAGCCTACACACAACTTTATTTTCATTTTCTCGATCAAAATACTGCCAAACCGCATTGGTTTGACGAGAAGTCATCTGTCCCACTTTCCACCCTGCTGGTGGGGGGCTGCCATCTGCCAGGACTGCAACCCCAGCTAGTGGTGGGCAGCTGCGTAACATCTTAGACGCAACAATTAACTGGCATTGTACATTAATAAAATATTATTAATTAGTTCTACTGACTAGTATTTCTGGAGTCGACTAATCGTGCACATCCCTATTCATAACCATTTCACTCACATTCACATTTTCTGTCTATAATTTCCTCAATCATGTTCATGCTCATCTCAGTTCATTGCTAATATGTCTCCTTATTTTTGTACTTGTTTACTCTGTGTTTTTAAACTTTTATTAGACTTTAACTATAATGAACTTATTTAGACACACACGCACAGACACGCACACACATACACACAAGCACACACACACACATACATTTGTACTTCTGCTTTTGGAGGACACTTATTGACATAATGCATTCCCCAGCCCCTAACCCTAACCTCAACCATCACAACTAACCCTAACCCTAAACCGAATTCTAAGTTGAACCCTAAAACCAAGTGTTAACCATCGAAAAGCCCTGTAAAGGTATCTCAGAAAGTGAGGACAGCCCCAAATGCCCTCACTTTCCCAAAAGGTGTAAAACTCAAAATGTACAAGTGAACACACACACACACACACACAAACACACACACTCACACTTGTAAACATAGCCTATTTAACACTCTATTTTGCAATTGCTATCCCCACTTATACACATATAGTACTTCATTTACATATTTTTAATTCAAATGTAACAAATGTAACATATTTTTATGTTTCTACAGCATAGATAATCTTAATTGAAATCCATAACAATAGGTAGACAGACAGCAGACAGTTGATGCATTTTGGTACAGCAACTCCTTGCATTCCGGTGCTGGTAAATGTGCGATCCATTATTGGGAACCTATTAATATATTTAAATTCCTCTGCTCTCTTCCCCCTCTGGATGTTTGAAAAGAAAGCCACATTTATGTATTTAAAGTGGAAGTCTGGAAGATTTCAGTCCTGGTTGATCTGGCAACACCTGTAGTTACTGGTAGTAACTGCAAATGTGGTTTAATACTACAGGTCACAGAATTCTGGGGGCAGCAAAACAAACTATTGTCATTTTAATATAGAAGTCAGGCAATAATTGGCCTTTTCCCATCATTCTGTGAGCAACCGCGATCTGATTTCATGCTACACACAGCACGAGTCTGCGAACAGCAGGGCTTCAGTGAAAGGAGTCGGTTACCTTGCTGAGACGTTGGAGGTGTGCAGCCTGTCGCCTGCAGCTCTTCATCTAACAGCTCACTGTGGCTGCTCCTTCTTCTTCCATTATTCCCTGCAGTAATTCAAACTGATTCACTATCCAAAAATGAAGAAAATGACTGTTGTCTTGTTTTTTAGACACATTTTTGATGAATGATATCAGTAAGTGCTAAGCTTACTGACAAACACATAACATTCTAAAAGTCAATTTGTGTTTCGCCAGTTAAATTCTTTTAATGTGAAGCCGCAGCAGAAGAAAATGTTCTGTTTGCATTAACAGTAACTTAACACAGCATTTTTCCGGGAATGTTGCCACAGATACCCAGTTCCAAATAGTGCAAATATTTAATATTGCACTACTTTCATCAGTGGACATAGGTTCAGTCACCATTGTGTTGCCTCATTCGGCAATAGAGAGTGACTTTTCAGACAACTATTTAAATGGAAACCTTAGAGGTTGCCACTTTAAAGATGAATAAACATAAACAAGTCCTTGTCCAATTTATGAAAAAGTCCCCAAAAAGTCTGTAGGCCATATCCTCAAAACAATCAAAGACTAGATGGGAGTTTGAAGATTTACTGGTTAGAAAAGTTGTCTATGTGCTGTTTCCGAAGATTTAAATAATTATCAAAGGTATCCACATTGTGACACCTGTTTTTACGTTTTCTCTGGACCGTCATGCACCTCTGGCTCCCGAACTTCTACCTGCAATTGTTGACCGTAATGATGAAAGGCCATGTGTTTACTTGTTTTACAAAGCAAAATCAAATCATGGCGTGTGCTCTCCTTGGCACAGAAGGGATGTTGATGTTGTTGCAGATTACTGGAATGAGTATTACCTTGCATGGTCTCTTGTTTCTCGGTGGTAAACTAGAAGTAAATGCCAGTAACGAAGGGTGGGATGTTTTGATTCTGATGTGGTTGTTTTATAAATATTGGAGAAGACAGATGGACTGCAGATGCACTCCTGTGAAGAAAACCTGATCCCATGGAGGCAACAAAATTTCGACATATCTCAAAAAATGATGATAACCTATTAGGATTTCTAATTTTGGCAATTAATGATAAATACATACAGTCTAATCAAAATCTAATTGTTAACGTCTAACATCCCTTAACAGCCTGCACATTAGCAAAAAAACACATTGAAGTCTGGGAAAGAGTCTGCAAAAGTCACGTGCCAGAAGATTTAAATAATCAATGAAGGTATCACCATCCTGACAGCCGTGCGTAATATTCACAGTTTTTAAGAGGTAAGCAGTCACTCAGCAGCAAACAAAAGTCTTATACGGCATTACAAGTTTTATAAGTTAGCCTAATTCTCCACCCATTTTGTCTTTAATGTGACAATGTCCAAGTGGCTCTAAACGCCCCATTTAAGTCTAAACCGACAACACTCAAGCAACCATTTGTTCTCAAGTTTTTCTGTTAAGTTACAGTGAGCCTCAGTCCTAACTGCTAACTATTTGAAAACTTGAAAGTCAGTTTTGAATTGACATTGACATTAAAATTAGTTTCTAAATTGAGTTAAATGCGAAATTAGGTCATATTTAACGTGCTTTTACAACTTTGTGAATTTCCAAGGTCACAAAAATTAAGCACTAAGAAGCAGGGATTCTCTCTCCCGACAGGCTTAGTGTTTGAAAATGGTAATAATGATAATACATCAAACAGAATTCAAACATGACAGGAAGTAAAGTGTTTTCCCCATGTAGCGCAATAAAGTGTTTATTGTTAACTCGCTCATATGAATGATGTGCTAACGGTAGCATAGTCGCTAACAAAGTTTGTCAGTTTGTCTCTTAACTCTCAGTAAAATGACAAAAAGCAAGTAATTCTAATGTTGCTGTACTTTTAATACTGTTGATGCAAGTAGCTGGCTTACCTTTTACCAGCAGTTACAAAGTATGTAGCTCTCAGCCAACATTCAGATAGACAAGGCAATCATGACTATTTTATTTGGTCAACACTCCTGTCAGTCCTCTGTCCTTGGCCACCTAGTCTGTGTACGGCATAGGCTGTGACTGACCCTTGTCACCTAGATGTATTCTTAACAATATTAAACGGTAGTTGAAGTAATATTAAACAGAGCTGAGATGGAGCAGAAAATTGCCATGTAGCTAGTGTGTTTGTGTGTGTGTGAGTGTGTTGTTGGACTGGTAGTTTAACCCACTAATTGCACATACACACACACACACACACACACACACACACACACACACACACACACACACACACACACACACACAGAAGACACTAACATATTGTTTACTATCTTAGTCAAAGAGAATGTCAATTGAGACTTGCACTTTGGTTGGTGTAGAAATATTGCAACCTAATTTGACAATAAACCAGATAACTCAGCTGTCTATAACTGTGCATCCATAGATCTTTGAATTGCCATTCACTTAGGATTTACACCAGATGATGCTATATTTTGTATGTAATTTTGCCTTGTTGACAGCAAAGCAGGTATTAGCATTTAATACATAATGAAAGTCACACTAAAATTTGCCCTTCTTGGAAAGCTCCTGGGACATTCTGAATCTGGAATGAGACTTTGATTTAGGAAATAAATTTTCCGCTCTGAAAATACTTGAATTGAAATGCACTGTGAGGGGCTGGTTTTCTGAGATGAAACTAAGAAACCTCTCTCTCTTTCTTCCTTTCCCTCCCTCCTCCTCCTCCTTCATGTCTTCAAATGTGGACCATCCGTTTTGATGACTCTGAGTTGACTCAGACTGTAAGTTAACTATGATTTTGCTCTCACTAAACTAATATTTAATAGATTTACAGTTTAGAAGGGCCTCATCCAAATAAAATGTCTGCTGTTCTGAAAAGAAGCTGAAAATCTTATCTTTTTCTCTTCCCACTTCTTCTGGCCTCACCACTTCCTGTTTCAAACTGCAGATTCCAGTTTTGGCTAATCCATGGAGACTCGATAGTAAGTTCACATCATGAAATTTCTGCAGTGATTTGGTGTCTGAATTTAGGTTATCTGAATGAACAGTATGTGATGGGAGTCAAGGGATACAGAGATTTTCAATGCACACCTACTCAAGTGATACTGAAATAATGACACTATAAAAAAAAGCCCCTCTCGTTAGCTAAATTCCATTACACCAATATGGATAACACAATATTCATAGTGGTAATTGGTAAAAACAAAAAAAGAAATCATATACATACACCGATCAGCCACAACATTAAAAACCTGGTTTTCATTAACAGGTTTTAATGTTGTGGCCGATGGATGTATATTTACAGCCAAATATCAGTTTAGTAACACACTTGTATTAATTTGTGTATTACTACTCCATTAGTTCTACTGAACCTCATATACTGTGTAGAACAACATTAAACAGTCAAAAATGATCATCTCTTCTTTATCTTCTATTCTTGTGCATTTCATAAGAATGTTTTATGAGACCTTTTCCTCCCAATAACCACATGTCATCTTTTGCTCATCTCAAGTGTGGTATCCCGCAGGGATGAGTTTTGGGACCAATTTTATTTTCCCTGTACATGCTTCCCCTGGGACATACTGTATTATCAATAGACATGGTGTTACCTTTCATTGTTATACCAGTGACTCGCAGATATAGCTGCCCATTAGAGTCTCTGATCCTGGCTTGCTGAGTTCACGGAATTTTTGTTTTTATCATCTTAGAAACATTTCCAACTTTCGATCTATTTTTTCTTTCAAAGACACAGAGACCATTTTACACAACTTAATCTCCTCAAGCCTCAACTATTGCAACAGCCTCTTCTCTTGCCTCAACCAAAAATCTATTAATTGGCTCCGGATCTTACAGAACTCAGCTGCCAGGCTTTTAACAAGGTCCAAGGGAAGTGACCACATCATGCCTTTTTTAGTATCCTTGAACTGACTCCAGTATGTATTAGAATTGGTTTCAAGATCTTACTGATGACTTAAGGCTCTTCATGGCCTCTCTCCATGCTATACTTTTCACCTCTTAGTCACATAAAAGCCAGTACGTAGCCTGAGATCCTCGGGCAGAGTTCTTTTATCTGTTCCTGAGGTACAGCTTAAAACTAGAGGTTAAAGAGCATTCACAGTCAGAGCCCGGCGGCTATGGAAAGAAGTTGTCCAAGGAAATCCGGTCAGCAGAATCAGTGACCTTTTTTAAATCTCTTCTTAAAACATAATTTCATAGAGAGCTTTTCTGACTTTACTTGATTTTCATTGACTGCCCTTTTGCTGGCGATACTGTAATTGGTTTTACTTGTTTTATTTGCTTATTATTCTTTCAGAGTTATATATAATATTATTATTATTATTATTTTAATTCATGCATGGATTTTTGTAATGCATTAACAGACATACAGTATGTACATATAGATTTGTTTCCCTGAACAGTGTCAGTTTGCAAAACTCCCTGCCAGGCTGTGAACAACCCATTTTCATGATGGTATTTCCATTAAATTTAATCAGGCTATGTTACAATGTCATTGTTACTTATCACAATGATGGCAAGAACGTGTCCACTGTGTCATATAGTGTTTGGACTCAACAGCTACAGTTTGATCTGCCATGTTATACATTTATGTTACTGTACATGTGCAAAACTTACATTAAGGCTTTTCTGCAGTGGAAAGTGAGTTTACAACTCCCCTGCCCTTAGACCGATATGCAGCCACTCTGTTTAATGTTTTCAATTTAATGTGTTCAAGGAGAGAAACTTTTTGACCCAGATGTTACACTTTACCTGATTCCGTAGAGGAAAGGGAAGCTAGGAGGCCCAAGGAAAGATAATTCAGCATTACAATTTGGGAAGATGGATAGGATCATTATTATTTACTTGCAAGCCTGCTACCTTTGTGGCTGAGCTTTGGAAAAGCCGTGGAAAAGGAGCAGCTTCAGACCTTGCCCATAAAAATGTAATATGTGATTCTGTAAGGGGTCTGTGAAAAGTTGCTCTCCTAGCTGGATGGCCATGTTTGACCTCCAGTTGTCCCATAGGGTCCCTGGCGATAGTGCAATTTATCAAGCCTATTCTCTGCAGCACCTCACTGCTCCATACCTGGATGATTACCAGTTTATCTGCTCAGTGCACACATACAATGAGGGATCAACAATCAACCAAGTTAATGTCACAACATCTGGATACAGTAATTATTAGAGTGGAAGTATATTAGCATAAATCACTACAAGTTAAATTTAAGCTCCCAAGAAAACAACAAGTAAAAACAATTTTTCTGCAGCATGAAGTCTAATGGTGCTTGTCCAGCGGTTTTGCATTGGAAGGAGTCGTAAGCACCAGGCCAATCAGTCCCTGTGTTTCTCCTCTGTAGGATGGACTTGGTCGGACACGCTGCTTACGTACCTTTAAGTTAAGTAAAGCATTCTTTAAATTAAAGTCATCACAAAACAAAAAACAAGCAAGGTTTACATACAGTGGAGTCCAAAAGTCCACTGTACAATGTATGTATACACTTTTCTCACTTTGCCTCTTCCATGTTATCAGTATCTAATGTCCACAGAGGATAAACATCCATACATCTGTTTGGAAGCATTAAAAAAACCTCTCCTTATAACTTGTCTCATAATAGTCAGACTCAGACTGTTTTGGCCATCAGTGTAATCCACCGATGGTTGTCTATACATTCACAATGCAAACAGGAACTGCTAGTTGCTAATGTAGCATGACTTTTTTCCTCATGATTTGATGTTGAAGCTGGCATCCCGCATGACTTGACAGCTAGCAGGGAAAGTGACTGGCTGAAATTCAGAACTGTCTTAAAACTGCTTGCAAAATGGCAAAGAGAGCTTTTCAGATTTCTGCCAATAACTGAAATTTTTCAAAGAACTTAAGAGTAACTTTCATTTATCTGTACCTTTACCCATTATACAGTATGTATAATGTTCAGGTTTTAAAGAAAAACCTGTAACTTAATTTAACACTAAAAATGCACCAGTCTGGAAGATGCGCACCCCCCGATGAAGGCCCTTCGGCCAAACGGGTAAAAAGTTAAAGGAAAAACCAACATTAAGTGTCTTAGTAAGATGGTCAGAAAAGCTTCAATGCACCTTGGCATTGATTCTAAAAGTTTCTGAACTCTACTGGAGGGATGAACACCATTCTTCCTAAACATATTCCCTTATTGGTGTTTCGAGATGGTGGTGGTTTCTGACAGCTCTGTTGTCTCTGGCATTGTGAAAAAGAAACTGGAAACAATCAGCCCCTTTTTATGCAGTGAAACCATCATTCATTGGTTAATCCAGGTTATATGAACACTGAAAATTAAGCACAAATGAGTCTCATTTGTTTTTTATTTTGTCTGAGGGACTCATTTAATCATCAAAAGGATGCCAATAGCAGTGTCAATTTAAGATTTATGTCTGCATTTTTTATTTCACTATATGAAAGCATTTTTTTTCCTGAGAGAGAAACTGTGTAAACGTGAAGTGATGATAAGCTCCGCCCATGGCTCCATTGTGCCAATCTGTGATTGGATAGGTGAGGAAAAGCAATTGTTTGTTATTAAACACAGATGTCTGACTCATTGTCATTTAATGACATAAAGCACAAACAGAGAGTACGCACCAATTGTGCATCAAGGTACAGTAAAGTGTTGGTCCCTAAAACTTCAGATGACCTGATCTGAAGGGACAAAGAGGAAAGTGTAGCCTGGTGGAAAATACTGTGTTCACTCTAAAACCAATAGATGGCACTGTGTCCTTTCAGGTGTCCCCAAGTTAAGAAGTGCCCCAGAGGTAATAACACAAGACAAATCAGGAAGTGGAGCGCCTTTCCTTCTGAGCGGCTCGCTTGTTTTCTTATTGGGCGTTTGCCATTTTCCAGATAGGTAAATATCCTTATAATGTTATTTCTGTACAAAATGATATTAAGTTGTACCCTAATATGATTGTATAGAGGTACACAATGTAACGTTTGCTGACGATGATGATTTAGTTGTTAACAGATTCTGTGCACATGCGCTGAGTAACTCTGAAGACCAAGAGGCTAATAATCTCAGAAAGTATTGTAAGTTCATGTGACAGAGATATTTTTTTGCCATCATGCATGCTTGAGAACAGTTAATATGTGTGCATGGTACCGAAAAATGTATGGGGTTCATGGTACATGGCCTCTTGAGTTAGCACAAAGACAGTGTAGTGAGTATATTGAGATATACTGCATCATTTCATTTGATATTAATATACCAAATGTTTCACATTCTATCGGGATTAATTGTATGTGGTTTTGTTTATTATATTTTTCATTTTTTGTCCCTAGAAGAGCTAATACTACAATTATTGATGCACCGAGTCTATGTACTGAGTTTAGGAACTGACTTAGGTGCAGTTATCAGGCACCTGAAGTTAGCCTAGGATTCTAGTCACTGTATGAGATTGGTTGAACGCACTTCAGATAGGTACAGTATATTGATCACCACGATTTGAGAAGTCTTTTGGATGTTGGCTACATTTCAAAGTGAGACTCTGTGTCTAAAGTAGTAGACTTGCTTGTATAGACACATCTTTTTGGTAACCTAAAATAAATTGAACACTCCAAACTAATTTAATACCACTCTCCTACTTTGAAAGTAGTAGAGAAATTAAGATCCCTGGTTTTGTGTCCTGTGTCACTTAAAATTCACCATACACAGGCAAATAGGATTCTTTAACATTGTTATAGTTAAACATAAAGCTTTTTTTTTTTCCAGCTCTACACATGAAGTGTGTCTTGTTAATCTTGGTGTTGCTACTTCACAACAATTAGCGGTATGTTTAGAATATTTAGAATACTGAGAAAACACCAATGAAACAAAGCTAGATGGATTTTGGAACAAAAAGGCAGCCATGGCGTGGGTGTACTGTGTGTGTGTGTGTGTGTGTGTGTGTGTGTGTGTGTGTGTGTGTGTGTGTGTGTGTGTGTGTGTGTGTGTGTGTGTGTGTGTGTGTGTGTGTGTGGAACTGTCTGACAGTTATGTATGCATATTTTCTTTTGTCATTTATGAATCTGCATTTTGCTGCTTGTGTGTCCAAAATATGTTGGTGACAGGGGACAGAGTGCAGTGTGTTGATAAGCAGAGGGCCACAGTTAACCTACCTGCTCACCCCAGTCATGATGAACACAACCAAAGAACAGTGATAAGAGATGACCCCCATTCCCGCCTGTCCTCTTGAGACCACTGACCTGGAATAATTTCTTTTGTTGCACTTGAGCTCAAACCTAGGTATGGCTGTGGGGTTTTTTTCTTCAGTTGTGACTTCACTCTTTTATTGCTTGAATCAGCAAACTGGTAACATACACTCACCGAGCAATTTATTATGCATACCACACTAATACTGGGAAGGGCCTCCCTTTGCTCTCAAAACAGCCTCAGTTCTTTATGGCCTGGATTCCATAAGATGTTTGGAACATTCCTTTGAGATTCTGCTCCATGTTGACGTGACTGTATCACATCATTTCTGCAGATTTGTCAGCTGGACATTCATGCTGCGAATCTCTTGATCTACCACGTCCCAAAGGTGTTCTAGTGGATTCAGATCTATTGTCTGTTGTCTTTCTTTGTGACATGGTAGGGTTATGGCAGGACTGCTCTGGTGGACAGTGATGAAGGTAGGAATGCTCTGGAGGCCTAACAGGAGGCCGATGACAAAAGCGGTTCTTCTTTGGAGGCAGATCAGGAGGCCAAGGGCAAAGGGCGGGTCTTCTCTGGTGGCAGAGCATGAGGATGAAGGTGAAGACAAAGGCGGGTCCCCTCTTGAGGTCAGCAAAGAGGCTGGATGTCGGGAAAGGCTGGCACCAGAAGATTCAGCTGCAGGATGTGTCAGGGTATAGGACAGGAGGCGAGCAGCAGGAGGTCTGGAGATCTGGCTGGAGGTCTGACCCTTGATGTCCAGACTCACGACAGAACAGGCTTGAAGTCGGCAGGGACCCCTGACTCAAGACCATATGGGATGTTAGCTGGGACCCCCGACGCATGAAAAGACAGGACATCGGCCTAGAACCCCCAACGCAGGATGAGGCGAGACATCAACTGGGACCTCCACTGCAGGAAAAGATGCAGCCTCCGGTCAGGGTGAAGGCTGGAGGCTAGCAGACCAAAGGCTAGCCAGCTTGGGCGCAGGCCAGAGGTTAGCTTACTCAGCAAAGTAGGAAGAGAAACAGGCTAGTGGCTACCAGGCTGGGAGACTGATTGGTGGCTAACATGCTGGAAGCTAGCTGGCTGAGAATCAGGGGTGTTAAAGTCTTGAAGCCAGTTAGGTAAGGATTCCTCAGCCATGGTTTTCAGGACTCAGTTCTTCGTGTTTCTTTCTTGTTTCTTTCTTCAAGCACAAGAATGTCCAGGCTGTGTGCCTCTCTCTCTCTCTCGCTCTCTCTCCCTCTTTCTCTCTCTATCCCCCTATTTTCTCCTCCCTGGCCTCTCAGGCTCTCTGTGCTGGACCATCAGCTGTCGTGGGACCTCTCTACCTCTCCTTGCTGTCGGTGCCTCATTCCAGATGTTTTGAATCAGGATCTTCGTTCTCCAGGAGCCGCTGCCTCCTCATGTGTGTCTTTCTCTCTCCATCTGTGTGTCTGTTTCCTTCTCCTAGATGTGTGAATGATGTGCTTGGTTTTACCTCTTGTACAGTAGGTTTGTTTAATCTGTCGTCTTTCATGGTGGAGAGCAGGTCCATTGACTGAAGTCCTGTCTGTTGGTGGCACCTTGAAGTTGTTCAATGTCCTCCCAGCTCAAATTCTTCATTAATGTTGACAATCTATAATTTTGTCATCCTGATTGTCCGTATTTTAAATATATTATGTTGTTCTATTCTGTACACTCTATCGCATGTCTCCTCTGTTGCTCTTCCTGAGATTTTGTTCCATTTTTTCCTGTTAAAGGATTTTTTTAGAGAGTTTTCCCTTGTCTGATTCAATGGTCTAAGGACAGAGGCTGTAGTAATGCTGTAAAGATTGTTAAGCCCCTTGTGGGAAATATGTGATTTGTGATATTGAGCTATACAGTAAAATTTGTCTTTACAGTTGTGGTCTCAGTGTACGCAGTGTTTTTAATGGATAAGATATTATTTGGCAACTCTGGAAAGATGAAAGGCAGTACAGATTCCAGCACTTGTACTTTGAAGCTCTTATGTGGAGATTTATGTGTCTGAGACAATTAAAGTGGATTTTAACAAAAAAGTCAATTTAAAGTGTACATTTTGGTCATGTTTTATATCACCCACTTTTGGTTTTCTATACATCCTGTACAACATTGTGGTCTTGAGCTCTCTCTCATGTCAAAGGTTTGATCATGGTGCTGTATACCTGAAGTCATAGTTCTGTCATTTTTGGTCTGGTTTCATGTTCTCTTCATTGTGTGCAGGATGAATAGAGCACATTCATGACTGCACATTTTATGAATCAGAATAGCAAGTGAGCAGTAGTGACACTGAATTCCAATTTTCCTCTTGGCGGGGCCTCAGAAGATTGAAATTCTAATGAATAAAAGATAATCACTTCAGCAGAGCTTTTGTCAGCTAGTTTCAGCTCATTTTCAATTATAACCCCAGCCTCATTTCAACCTCTGCGAATGCATTATGCTCAATAATATTTAAACCTTTTTTCCAGGACCTCTTAACCAACACAGCCACAGAAAATGTCTTGTCAGTTTAGGAAATCTCTGAAAGCTGGGTATAGACATATTGAAGATCGAATCAATCTACAATAATGTCTCAATATTTTAGGTGCTATGCAGGAACATTGAACTGACTGAGCCAAGGGTGGGATTATAGGCAGTCCAAATAATTACTAACTTCACCTGTAATGATTTCTTTTTCAATAAATAGAAAAACTGTAGCAGTGATGAGCAACAAAATGGAAATAATAGATCGAACAAAAACTACAATACAACTTCAATTTTTAAATTTTGTTCTGGTCCATGCGAAGATAAGAAGTAGTCACTATAAGGACATGATCCCTCAGTGGCTTCCCACCCACAAGCACAGTCCATGGTGTTGGATGGAATGCACAACCAAGGCGGAGGTACTGCTCCCAGAAGTTGATGACTGGGTCGTTGTGGTGAGAATTTTGCTCTTGCACCAGCCATGTACCCACAATTTTACAGGGAAATGAAAAGTAATTTTTGGGGAAATTAACCTAAATAAGAAAATAAAACACTTAATGACTGGCCCTATGGATGACCAGCATACCAAACCCTTTGTAGAAAACAAGCTTTTTTGAAGCCTTGAGTTTACAGCTCAAAGCCTTTGGAGCCTTTGAAGAAAAGTCAATCAAGCCAAACTAACATTTCATAATTACCACCCAGATACAACTGAAAAACCTCTGGGTGTTATTCTGGTTTTGATCATCTTCATCATGAAATGGAACATGAGAAACCTAGTTATTTTTCACCCTATATACATGATTCGAATACATATTTACATTTACATTTACTCATTCGGCATATTATCCAGGTCTCTGAAAATCCACAGTGGCACAGACAGGTCTTTGACTCCTCCACATTCAGCCAGTCTGTCGTATCTGTATTGACTAAGTGACCGCAACCGTTGAACCCAGTTTGGTTTCTGGTTGCATGGATTTACACTCTCATCATCTAATAATCAGTAATAGAACACAAAAGTGATTATACAGTCACTGGTGTCAGACTTTCACTTCAGCACTTAGATTATCAATATAGTGTTTGTTTGTTTTTTACTGACTAACTACATACACCAATCAGCCAAAAACCGATAAGTGGTTTTAATATTGTGACTGATAGATATACATAAACTAAGCCATGCTATTTTTACATATATAGGACTTGCTGAAGTCACATGATATGGCCACTACAGCACAGAAAAAAACACTAAAGACTTTTCCAAAAACAGAGTACACCAAGTCTGATCTTGTGTTCTTTTTTGTCATTTAATTTTTTATTTGTTTTAACATTTTGACATTATACAAAATACAAATAGTACCAATGTGCCATAGCAAAAAAAATTTAAAAATATGATAGACAGCTATAAAAACAAAAAAGACAGTCACGAAAAAAAAAAACCTCGTACCTCAACATTCTTTCATATTCTGTAACTAGTAGCGCCTACCCTCTCTAAGATGTTGCACCTTTAATTTATGTCAGAGAATTATGCCAGATTTAGCTTGTTACTTTGGACATTATTTACGTGGCGATCAAACTTTTAAAAGAAGCAGGCCCCCTCATAAATTTAATTCACTCTGTTCACTCTAGTCTTTGTCCACCCTTACAGTTACATAAAATAAGCATGAATAATACAATAAAACCTGTTACTGCCAGCCCAAACTCTGCTTTACTAAGCCCTGTTTTGATGAAAGATTTATCCCTTAATAGACACAGCTGTGGGGATTCCAGATTCCAGGTTGTTTAAGCCACTCTACAAGTTTTTT